>NC_045439.1:153909329-153930988 GCF_002776525.5 Piliocolobus tephrosceles
TGGGGGGAGGAGAAGGAGGTGGGGGGAGGAGAAGGAGGTGGGGGGAGGAGAAGGAGGTGGGGGGAGGAGAAGGAGGTGGGGGGAGGAGAAGGAGGTGGGGGGAGAAGGAGGTGGGGGGAGGAGAAGGAGGTGGGGGGAGGAGAAGGAGGTGGGGGGAGGAGAAGGAGGTGGGAGGGGGAGGAATGGGGGAGAAGGAGAAGGAAAAGGAGGAGGGGGGAAAGGAGGAAGGAGGGGATGAAGAGGAGGAGGAGAAGAAGAAGGAAGAAGAAGGAAGAAGGAAAAAGAAGGGGGGAAGGGGAAGAGAAGGGAAAGGAGGAAGAAGGGGAGGAGGTGGCTAAGGAGGAAGAGAAGAAGAAAAAGAAAAGAATGCTGAGAATGCTGACTGCTTTATTTGAGGCTATAAAACATGGGAGGTTGGGAGGGATCTAGATAGGAGTCACTTCTGGCTTCTGTCTGGTCCCCCTTCCAAGAGAAGAGTAATGTTATACAATAATCCAGAATTCCATTGATATGTCATTGTCTCCATTACCCCCAGGTAATGGTGACTGATACAGATACAGGGGTCAGGTGGAGGAGGAACCTGTCTGGCCTGGTGGATATTTTGAAGGGAATGACAGATGCTACCAGAGATTATCAATTTCTTAACGTTATTCTTTACAACTGGGTTGCCCCTTCTCAGATTGCCTGCAGAAAGGCCACCATAATAGCAAAGATGGTGAGGGGCTAGAAAAAGGGGAAATGTGGATGCTTTCATGACTCATTCATAGAAATGAACTTCTTAGTTCATCCTGGATGACTGACACTAGCAAATATTTGATTATCAAACCTCTACCCCTGTAGGTGGGTTTTCATAGTATTTATTGCTCTTGAAGAGCACCAAAAAATTTCATTCCAAATCTGACATATTTTGAGATGACTGTTCGGAAAGCCTGCAAAGCTGTCTTTTGTGGGGGAAATTTGCATCTGCAGAGAATCTGCATTGATGCAGACGGGCTTTCTCTGGTGCTCTTCTCCCTTGTCTAGATGTAGGAAAGATTAAATGAGAGTCTGGCATCTTTAAAGGCCTGACAGAACCTTTTACCATCTATTCCTTCTGAAGGCTCTAAATCTCTGTGAGATTTCATTTGTTCACCAAGACTGTCTTTGCTAGCCAAGCCTCTTCTTCTCCCCCTCCCATAACCTGTTTTGCCCAGATGCAAGCTCCCATTCTTTCTGTAACCTCAAAGTGGTATAAAAGCAACCATTTGGCCATTTCTTTGAGTTTTTATATTCTGTATGACTTCCACACACGTGTGCATCAAATAAATTTTGCAGGAGACCGGGCCTGGTGGTTCACACCTGTAATCCCAGCACTATGGGAGGCTGAGGCGGGCTGACCACCTGAGGTCAGGAGTTTGAGACCAGCCTGACTAACATGGCGAAACCCCGTCTCTACTAAAAATACAAAAAAAAAAAAAAAAATTAGCCCGGCATGGTGGCAGGCACCTGTAATCCCAGTTGCTCGGGAGGCTGAGGCAGGAGAATCGCTTGACCCGGGAGGCAGAGGATGCAGTGAGCCAAGATTGCGCCATTGTACTCCAGCCTGAGCAACAAGAGTGAAACACACTCTTGTGTGTGTGTGTCTCAAACACACACACATATACACAAAACTCCTTCTCCCCAAAGGCAAGGCAAGGGAGATTAATAAATGCGGTTGTACTTTCTCGATTCTGGTGAGAAAGCTGAAATCATCTGCTTAAAAAAAAGGGGGGGGGGGCTGGACACGGTGGCTCACTACTTGTAGTCCAATGGGAGGATCACTTGAGGCCAGGAGTTCGAGACCAACCTGGGCAATATAGCGAGACCCTATCTACAAAAAAATAAAATTTGGAAATGATGTATTTGTGTTGGAACCTCCGTGTTCTATACAAAAATATCCCAGTGCAGCTCCTTGGTCTCAGTAGGATGCATGAGCCTTCAACCTTCTCAGCCTGGGCTCAGAAAATTTCCTGGAGGAGATTAATCTGGAGTTTGGCTTAAAGGAGGAGCCAGTGGTGGCAAACGCTCTTGGTTATGAGAGGTCTCTCTTTCTTTCCCTGTCTTCCTTCAGCTCCCCTAACTGCCATTCACTGGGCAGAAGAAATAAAAGAAAGTGAACTTTGGCACATTCTTTCCTCAAGCAATGAGACTCTTATCCCTTTTGTCATGGCAGTGGATCTCAGAGTTCACCTAATTCTCTGGTCCCAGATCTCAAACGACGGCCTGAGGCTAAAGAGTTTGTTTCCTAGGGTAGCTTGGAGCTTGTGGGTGAGGGGAATTACTACCGTGTCCTCGGCATTCACCCAGAGAGAGACCAGAGATCAGCAACCACTGCCTCTCCCCTGCCAGACCTTGTCGGGCTCATGGGAAGCACATGGGTCAGTGTACTAGGGATTCCTGGCGCCTCAAGGGTTCAAGCAACCCTCACACCAGCAAAGGCGGCCCTGCCTAGCACAGGCAGGACGCGGACGTGCAGAGTTGCGGGGCGCCATGCAGCCGCCAGAGGACGCAAGTGCCTCAAGTCCCCGCGCGATGGCGTCCCCCGGACCGGGAAGGAAAGGTGGTCCGCCTGCGAGCAGACGCGGAC
Organism: Piliocolobus tephrosceles; assembly: GCF_002776525.5. Taxonomy (NCBI): domain Eukaryota; kingdom Metazoa; phylum Chordata; class Mammalia; order Primates; family Cercopithecidae; genus Piliocolobus; species Piliocolobus tephrosceles. The sequence goes on from NC_045439.1 coordinate 153,911,935, forward strand.
CCGGCCAAGGAGCCCACCGGGAGAGCCGGGCGCCGCCTCACCCCCGAGCCGTCGGGCTCCGCTTCCGGCCCACCTGTCCCTCCCTGCCTACCAACCCAAGAGCCTCACCCAGATCTGCGCTCGCGGGGTGACCTCGACGCCCCGGCGGGGACCGAGGGCACTCTGAGCTCTGCGCCCAGCTCCAAGACCCACTCCGGCTCCAAGGCGGAGGCCAGGTCTTCAGAGAGGAACGACTGAGGAGCCAAAGCCTAGGGGTAACCCGCTTCAACCCTGGCAGCCGCGAAACAATGGCCTCAGGGGCTGCGGGCGCCGCGGCGGGCGCGGAGGAGCAGGGGCGCCCGGGCGCTGGAAGCCCCGCCCCTCGGCCGGCGCCCTGACAACGCGGGCGGGCTGGGCTGAGCCGCCCGCTCCCCGCCCCTCGGCCGCCTGCACCGGGCGGGGCCCGGGCCAGAGCGCCGCCGCCGCCGCTGCTGCAGCAGCAGCTGCTCTGCAGAGTGGTGGCCGGGGCCGGGGTGCCCTCCCTCCCACCTTCTCCCGCCATGAGCCAGGGAAGTCCGGGGGACTGGGCCCCCCTCGAACCCACCCCCGGACCCCCAGCATCCCCCAACCCCTTCGTGCATGAGTTACATCTCTCCCGCCTCCAGAGGGTTAAGGTAATGTGTAGGGAGAGGGCGTCGGAAGGACCCGTGGGGATAGAAAATGGGGCCGTTTGAGCCCTGGCAAAGGTGGGCTTGGGGATCCACGAGAAGGAGATGGCTGAGAGGCTTGCGGAGCTGGAGTCCGAGGGTGCGCACGTGGGGGCTGCTGCGGGTGGGCAAGGAGCCCTGGAGAGGACGCTGCGGGCTTGTGCGATAGACAAGCTCGAAGGTGTGGAAGAACCGAGTAGGTGGGGATGGAGGACTGCAGGGGACCCTAGGGTTGGAGAGATGAAGGACGCTGGGGAATGCGGATTACATTCTGCAGAGCCTGATGGCTAGGATGGAGTTAGAGGCTACGGGAAGCCGGGGGTGGGGGCGGGGGCGTGCCGAGTGTTCCTCCGAGGCATGACTTAGAGGGAAGACGTTTCGGGGCCGGGAGCCTGCGACCTTGTGCCCTTTCCTACACTCCCTCGTCCCACTCCCTCCAACCCCCTCCACCCCGCACTGCAGCACCTCCCGGTGGGGGCTGGGAGGCTGAGAGGGAGGTCGGCTACAGGAAGTGGAGGGCCGCGCCAGCCTAGGGGAACTGGGAGGTGGTGTGGGGAGGGAGTGTCCAAGGTTTCTGCTGTCATCACCTCCTCGGAGGCAGGCTCCAGGGGCTAGGTTTGTTTACCTGCTTCTTCCCCAAGGCAGCCTATGGAGTCACCCTGGTTCCTGGCAAGCTCTCCCATGCGGAGTGAGGCCGAGCTCCTGTCTTCCGTATCCCCCAGTGCTGTAGGATTGCTGTTGAGCAGTGTTAGAAACTGACCTCGGGCCTGAAAACTGGACCTCTCGCTGTTTACAACCCTCTGCCTCCTAGGCCCAAAGTGGGAAGATCTGTGCACCTGGTTTCTGTTGGGCATAGGAGCTATTTATGGAATAAGATGTGGGGGAGGAGGACCTATCTCTAACCTACTGTACATCAAGCACAGCGCCCTGCACTTTCGCATGCATTCTTATTAAATCCTCTAACTGCTAGATGCGTTTTATGACGTTCGGTTTTATAAGTGGGGTAGGGAACAACTGAAAGACAGGAAGTAAGGCCCTTGATGCCATTAATCTTTTATCCTCTTGCCCTCATTGGTATCTTCATCCCACCTTGGGTCCCAGTCCCCTCTCCTGTTCCCACACCACCTGTCACATGCAAGGGATGATGGCTGTTTGCTCCTGCGTCTGTCCTTTGTGGGAGAGGGATGCTGTGGAGGGAGCATATCCAAGCTCTAAAGTGGCATTCTTTCCCACCCTTTGCAGTTCTGCCTCCTGGGGGCATTGTTGGCCCCCATCCGAGTGCTTCTGGCCTTTATCGTCCTCTTTCTCCTCTGGCCCTTTGCCTGGCTGCAAGTGGCCGGTCTTAGTGAGGAGCAGCTTCAGGAGCCAATTACTGGATGGAGGAAGTAAGTGGGGGATCAGCCCCCAGAGACCCTACTTCTCTTCCCTGCTGTCTATTCTGCTCCCTCTTTGAGAAGAAAAGGCAGGATTCTGAAACTGTTCTGTCTAGCTTGGGTAGATGAGATGAGTCAGCCAAGCTCAGACGTGGTTCCCAGATGTCACCTCTAAGTAATGTGCCCTGATATGTCCCAAAGTGGCCAGAGACCTTGGCCCCTTGGTCACATCCTATTTAAGGGTAAAAGAGGGGTGCCCTACTTTCCCGGTGCCTGAACCTGGGGGCGGGTGAGGGTTAGAACCACTGCTTCCGCTGATACCCAGCCTTGCCCTGGCAGGACTGTGTGCCACAATGGGGTGCTAGGCCTGAGCCGCCTGCTCTTTTTCCTGCTGGGCTTCCTCCGGATTCGGGTTCGCGGCCAGCGAGCCTCTCGCCTTCAAGCCCCTGTCCTTGTTGCTGCCCCACACTCCACTTTCTTTGACCCCATTGTTCTGCTGCCCTGTGACCTGCCCAAAGTTGTGTCCCGAGCTGAGAACCTTTCCGTTCCTGTCATTGGAGGTGAGAGAGTTCAAAGCAGGTGAAGGGGCAGGGTGACAACTCTGGGCAAAAAAAGTCAGGAATGAAGACACTGGAGAGAACTGGCCTCAGAGTGGGGAGGGACTCTTGGCAAGTGAAATATAAATTAATACGATTAGTCAACCAGTCTTAGATTCTGAGGGCTGGGACAGAGAGGTGTTGGAGGGAGTTCTGGTCAGTGCTCTAAAAGGACAACTACTATAAAGGGATTGTCCCAGGGCAAAGAGATAACAGGCCAGGCGCGGTGCCTCACGCCTGTAATCCCAGCACTTTGGGAGGCCGAGGCGGGCGGATCACCTGAGGTCGGGAGTTCGAGACCAGCCGGACCAACATGGAGAAACCCCCGCCTCTACTAAAAATACAAAAAAATTAGCCAGGCGTGGTGGCCCATGCTTGTAATCCCCGCTCCTCGGGAGGCTGAGGCAGGAGAATCGCTTGAACCCAGGAGGCGGAGATCAGCCATTGCACTCCAGCCTAGGCAACAAAAGCGAAACTGTGTCAAACAAAACAAAACAGAAAAAAGAGAGAGAGCAGAAACCTCTCACACTGTTGAGGAAGTGGAGGCTGCAGATGTTACTGCCCCTGGGTAGGAATGAAGTGATTCCTCTTTGTATCCTTCCCAACCCCAGCCCTTCTTCGGTTCAACCAAGCCATCCTAGTATCCCGGCATGACCCGGCTTCTCGCCGCAGAGTGGTGGAGGAGGTCCGAAGGCGGGCCACCTCAGGAGGCAAGTGGCCGCAGGTGGGTAAGGGTCTCAAGACCATCTTCTCACTTGCCATGTGCTCCTCAACAGGCTTCCGTTTCCTCTCTCCTCCGTCTTCTTCAGCCTTCTTCACCTCATGCTGCTCTTTTCCCCCAGGTGCTATTCTTTCCCGAGGGCACCTGTTCCAACAAGAAGGCTTTGCTTAAGTTCAAACCAGGTGAATACAATGGTAATGGGTGATGGGCTGTAGGAAAAAGAAGTTCCAGATTTGGGGAGGGACTCTGAAGTAACCCAGAAAGTGGAAGGGTGGGAGGGATGGGAGAGGAAGGGAGACAGGGGGCCTCCCAGCTAATGCTGACAAGTTGGGGAGTCAGAGAGAAAATTATCCATGAGTGGAGCTAAGCCGTGTCTCATTTGAGAACTGTCCCAGCCCTCCATACCTCATGCCCTCTGGCTACTTCTGTGTACTAACCTCTGCCTTGTGGGGGTGGGGGTGGAAATGGGATTTAGGAGCCTTCATCGCAGGGGTGCCTGTGCAGCCTGTCCTCATCCGCTACCCCAACAGTCTGGTGAGTCTTAGTCCAAGAAAGAGTGGAAAGGGGGAGCACAAATCCACCGCAAATGGAAATAAGTGAAAACTGTTGGTGCTATGATGGGATGTGCACTGGGGGTGTGACCAGAGGTGGGATCAGGCCCTCTGCTCGAAGGTGATTGGCCAGTTCCAGGGGGGAAAAAGTAATGCTCTTATGCCCTTACCTCTGTTTCTCCCATAGGACACCACCAGCTGGGCATGGAGGGGCCCTGGAGTGTGAGTTCTGGTATTTTGGGGGTGAGGGTGGGGAGCAGGGTCCAGCAGAGAATTCCTGACCCATCTTCCAATCTCCAGACAAGGTGAATGGCCCTTCTTCATCTGAGGACTGAGGGAACTCTAGAGGAGATACCACTTGCCCCCTGAGGTCCCCATATAATCTGGCTGTGCTTAAATTAGCTATCCCGCCTAAATTGTTCCTGCTGTAATTATGGCCCCTATGCACTTATTTTCCCATGTTTCTGTGATTTTCTCCCTCGTTTATCCCTTCTTGAGAACCCTCACCATCAGGCATGCCTCTTGCCTTTTTCTTCCATTACTCAAACCTCGCCTTGCCTACAGTTCTTCCTCTGGCATATCCATGCAGCTCTGCTCTCTTTCTCTACCGCGTTTCTGGCCCTTCCTTGTGTCTCCCAACTGCATATTCACCCACCTGACTGTATGTCTAGGAGTCCGTCCCTATATCCACAGGCAGAACTTTTCCCACTCCCCACCTGGGTTGGGGAAGGAGAGTGGGGTGTGGGAGCCGGGGAAGGAGCGCATAGTTAGAGATTGGTGAGCGTCGGAATCTCTCTGCTCTTAGACTCCAAGTCCTCTGGCTCACAGCCTCTCAGCCCTGCAGCATTGTGGATGTGGAGGTATGGCTCCCATGGGTGGGGTGGGCGAGTGTACATCTCACACTCCTGAAACCTTGGGAAAGGAGGGTGGGAGTGGTCACACCCCACTCTGAGGTTCTGATAAGAATTGTGTGTGTCTGTGTTTCAGTTCCTTCCTGTGTATCACCCCAGCCCTGAGGAGAGCAGGGACCCCACCCTCTATGCCAACAATGTTCAGAGGGTCATGGCACAGTGAGTGCCCCACAAAGCATTTCCTGGAGCAGTTGCGCAGGGCAAAGGAGCCAGGGGGGGGGGGGGGGGTCGAGGTTTTCAGGCATTGACTGTGGAGCAGGCAGTGGGAAGGGCTGTTGAACAGCCGAGACAGAGGAGGGAAGATTTAAAGGGGCCTGATCCACTCCTCCAGTCAACTTGCCAGGGTCAGGAACCCCCTTAGAAGTTTCTCTGCTTCCTTCCCCTCCATCCCATCCCTTTTCATCCTGTAGGGCTCTGGGCATTCCAGCCACCGAATGTGAGTTCGTAGGGAGCTTGCCTGTGATTGTGGTGGGCCGGCTGAAGGTGGCGTTGGAGCCACAGCTCTGGGAACTGGGAAAAGTGCTTCGGAAGGCTGGGTAAGTGGTTTTGAAAATGAAGGTGTGAGCAGTGTCACAGAGAGAGAGAGAGGGAAAGACAGAGAATAAGAAGGGGAGAAATGAGAAGCAGGAAGGAAAACCTTAAAAATGAAAACATCTGGAAAGAAAGATAATGGAGTAAATAAAAGGAAGCAGGGAATAAATGGAAGGATATGTAATAACGCAGGTGAAACAAGTAAGAAGGGTTCTCAAGGGACTATGAGTCAGTACATCTTAGAAACTAACAGCAGCTGAACCTGTACTGGTGGAACGCTTGGTATTGGGGCTGAAGTCCTGCTCGATGGTGTGTCCAGAAGGAAACTGAGACAGCTCTCTGCCTTCAACAATTCCATTGTAGGCTGTCCCCTGGCTATGTGGACGCTGGGGCAGAGCCAGGCCGGAGTCGAATGATCAGCCAGGAAGAGTTTGCCAGGCAACTACAGCTCTCTGATCCTCAGACGGTGGCTGGTGCCTTTGGCTACTTCCAGCAGGTAAAGGAGCTGGAACAAAGAGCAGAGCAGAATCGAGGCTTCCCTCCAGGCTGACATGTTCCTAGTGGCCGTATCAGTCACTCACAGTTCGGAGTCCTCAGTGCGTGTTCTAACAGCTGTTGTTAGATGGCCATCCCCTGAAATCCACTGAAGATTCATTTTTTAATCAAGCATTAAGAGCAGTGTTATCATCATTATGAGGACGAACAAGGTAGAAATAATCAGTGAGGACTATAAATTTCCGAAACCACTTGAGGGAGTGGCAAAGGTGGGGAATCATAAGACCTTGTGGGACACTGGGTGAGGGTCTTTGAAGAAGAGCCATGAAGGTTACGTGGGAAGATGACACGTAGAAACAACAACACTGGACAGTTAGATGGTTGAGAGCTTGAGACCCAGATATATCTGTAGGACTTGGGCAGATTATTTTAAATATCCTATAGCTTCTCTAGAGGAATTTTCTCAAGATTCTTAACAAGCCATGTATTTCTCAAGATTTAACCAAGTTCCCCGGTCAACTTACAAAAGTCCTAAAAGATTCTTAATGCTTATGAACAACCAACAATGGTCCCAAGGAGCTTTTTGATGTGAGATGCAGAATGTGATCCTCAACATCCTCTGAAGGGACAGAGTGACCACATGCCTAGATTCCTTAGATTGAGGCAGACTGTCCCTGAAAAGAGCTTCCCCCACTTGGCCTGTAGCAGAGCAGAAACAAAAATTCAGATGCCGTGGTCTCCCATGGAGCTGGTACAGCAGGCATGCTCCTTGCGTTTTTCGTAAGAAATTATGCCTGTGACCCCCTTTCAATCTGTTGGACCAGTTCTTCTGCATAGGCTGAGTCAGAACCAGTTTGTCTAGCCTGGGGACCAGAACTGCCATCTGCTGGCATGTCAGAAACTTCATGGCAGCTTCAGCGTTCCTGAGGGATTCCCTTACATTCCTAGGAGAGTCCTTTGTGGGAGGGCTTTGTCACCAGGTGACCTGAGAGAAATTCCAACAATCCTAAAGAGTTTGGGGCTCCCAGTTCTGAGGGGAGCAATCACAGGGATCACCCCTATTACTTGCTGAGAAGTGGGAGGAGTCAAAATCCAAAGAGCAGGAAGAGGGGTGCAGGGTCTCCGCATTGCCCTGGTTTCTTTTTCACTCCAGGATACCAAGGGTTTGGTGGACTTCCGAGATGTGGCCCTTGCGCTAGCAGCTCTGGATGGCGGCAGGAGCCTGGAAGAGCTGACTCGTCTGGCCTTTGAGGTACTGGGGGGTGGCGGGGGGGTGTGCTTAGTGGCTATGCTCACCCCACTCCAGGAGGCCTGTTTTGGTATGCTGTTCCCAGCAGCTTCTAGATAGTAGGCACTTGGTATCCAACCGAGTACCACAGTGCCTAAAACTGTAGACCCCCAGCCTCTATGCTGAGGCCTAGCTGGGAACGAGAAGAAGGACGAAGGAAAAAGCTATAAAGTCTACAGTTCTGCAGAAAGGGCACTGAGGGGCAGGGAAGGCTTGTGCACCACCCTTTTGGAAGAGGAGGAGCCTGTCAGGCCAGTCTGTGGGGCAGGGTGAGGCCATGGCACGAGGAGAGAACTTGACTCACATCCTTTCTCTCCCAAGCTCTTTGCTGAAGAGCAAGCAGAGGGGCCCAACCGCCTGCTATGCAAAGACGGCTTCAGCACCATCCTGCACCTGCTGCTGGGTTCACCCCGCTCTGCCGCCGCAGCTTTGCATGCTGAGCTGTGCCAGGCAGGACCCAGCCGAGGCCTGTCCCTCTGTGAGTCTCTGCCTTCTCAGCCCCACACGGGCACTTGGGGCACCGCCAGCATCCAGGAAAGCGCTGGGCTGGGAGGGAACAAGGGTTAGTGACCAGCGCTGGAGATCAGAACCTGTGAGAAGTGAGGCTGGGAAGAACAGGCTGGAAAGGAAGAGAGGACATAAACCTGGATTTGAGAAGTTAAACACAGTAGAGGGACAAGATGTTTTAGTTCTGAGAAAAGAGCCGGGGGATTCTCTTCTCGTTCTTACATCTTTTCACTTTCCCACATCTCTTATTTGTCCAGGTCAGTTCCAGAACTTCTCCCTCCATGACCCACTCTATGGGAAGCTCTTCAGCACCTACCTGCGCCCCCCACACACCTCTCGAGGCACCTCCCAGACACCAAAGGCCTCATCCCCAGGCAGCCCCACTGCTCTGGCCAACGGGACTGTGCAGGCACCCAAGCAGAAGGGAGACTGAGCGCCTCAGCCTCTCGCCCCCTCCTCCTCAGGGCAGTGCCAGGGGTCTCCCCTGTGCCTCAGCCCCATCTCTGCTCCTGTTTGAATTTTGTTATTGTTGTTTGGTTTTTTTTTTTTTTTTAAGTTGATTTTAATTTTTTGTTTGGTTGATTTTTTTTTTTTTGTAAAAAACTATTTTATATATAAATATAAATCTATATCTATTAAAAAAAAAAAGGAAGTCCAGTCACATTGATGTTATCATTACTTGGGAAGGAAAGGGATGAATGGTTGTAGGACGTCTGTTGGAAGATCCCGAAGGTTTCCAAGGTTCGTCCTCTTGGCCATAGCTGGATGAATCTTCCTCACTATCAGATGGACAGGGCTCCTTCCTGTACAGAAATCATACTGAGGTTCCATATCCTCCCTCCTGCTGTCATCTCCTGTATGTACATTTTAACAGACTTCTTCGCGAACCTCTTTTCAGCGCATTCCCTCTTGTTCTGTCCTCATTAGAGATTAAAAAATAGCTTGCTACCATTCCATATTTAATAATCCTACTGAGACTTGATTCCATTGCCCCTAGTGGAAGCAAGGAGCTGTGTCAGTAAGGAACCAGCCTCCTCCCTGCAGGTCAGACCAGCCACACGGGAGGGTCTCTCTGCCACAGGATGAGTAAGGACACTGAAGTCCTTTCTGTCCAGCCTCTTTTCAAGGAAGAAAACAAGACCCCCTGGAGACACAATTATGGACAATTAGGAAATTAGGCCGGGCGTGGTAGCTCATGCCTGTAATCCCAGCACTTTGGGAGGTTGGGGCAGGCAGATGGCTTGAGCCCAGGAGTTCAAGACCAGCCTGGATGATGTGGTAAAACCCCAGCTCTAAAAAAACAGAAAAATTAGCTGGACATGCTGATGCACACCTGTAGTCCCAGCTACTTGGGGGGCTAAGATGGGAGGATTGTCTAAGCCCAGGAGGTTGAGGTTGCAATGAGCCATCACTACGCCACTGCACTCTGTAGTTTAGGCTACAGAACGAGACCGTGTCTCAAAAAAAGAAGAAAATTAGATCTCTTTCCTAGAGATCTAACAGGTAGAAAAGCATCTTTCTATCTATAGATGTAAAGGGAGGCAGATAATTATAAGATGCCCAGATAAGCCTTCCTGACACCAAGTCCAGGCTTGTGAAGAGGGGATGTATAAAGTGATCATTGGAGACTCCTCAGTTTGGGGACCTACCACAGCCTGAGAGCCAGTCTGTTGCCAGGAGGAGGCTGCAAGGAGCCAGGGTCAGGCTGGAGCCAAGGTAAGATCTATGGATTTGTAGAATCTAAGACTACCCCTACAGTCTTTATAGCATCTCACCCTATCTAGCAGCAAAGACGCGAGTACAGAAAAAGGGCACTTTGAGAGCATTTTCCAACAAAAACACTTTATTTGTTTTCTTTCTCTATAGCTCCTTCCAAAGGTGATTCCCCCTGCAGCCTAGCCAGTCAGACCTCTCTCTCCATGCTTGCCACTTTTACAGAACAACAAAACAACATTGGGATGAGATGCAACATTGGGATCTCCATTGGTGGGCAGCAGGGGTGGAATCTACTCTGGGGCACCCACCTTTAGGGACTGGCAAGTGGGGTCAGATGGTCCTGCTGCTCCCTACTGGCTACGACGTTTCTTCCTTCTGCCTGTGGCAAGACTGTCACACCGCCTTTTACGAGGCTGTGAGGATTGAACTACTCCCAGAGCTAGGGGTTCCTCCCTGGGGACCCCAAGTTGAGTTCCTGAGTGGGATCTCTTTTCAGTAGGGGCTGGACCTCCAGCTAGAGCTCGCTTCCCAGACTTGGCAACAGGACATGGAGGTTTGCTGGGGTCTTTTGCCCCAGCAGAGAGCAGGTGGGGTGCTCTCTGGCTGCCCTGACCTGAGGCATGGTGAGGACTGAGAGGATGCCCCCTTGGTGACAGGCTAAGTTTAGAGGCCAAGAGGTAAGCAAAGTTGGACAGTTCCTCATCCTCTTCCTCTGTTTCCTTCTTCTTTTTCTCCTTTCCTTTGGCCCTATCTGCTGACCTGCGTGTTTTAGTAACAGAAGTCTCTCTCAGAACTATGGCACCCCTCGTTCCCCATCGAGGGAAAGTGCTTCCAAGGCCCTGGTGAGATGATGTTTTGGGGGTGCCAGTTGTGTAAGACTCCTGACTCTCTTGTAAAGGAGCAAGGTCTTTAGGCTTGGACAGGTCAGGACCCACCCTGCCTTCTCCTTGGGGGTCGTAAGCATTAAAATTCAATGGGCAGGTGTCCTTGCTGACCCTTAGTTGGAGGCCACAGTCATCTTTAGCATCTAGTATGTTGACCGGTTCTATGGTTTCCAACAGAGGAGAAAAGGAATTGCCTCTGCTCCCTACCTCTTGGCTGGCTTCAGGCAAGGAGGAGGCATCCTTGGTCCCCATGATAAGGACATCATCTTGGCATGTGGGCAGAAGGGTTTCTTTGGAAGACTCCAGTGTGGAACCGCCAATTCTGCTTTCCAGCAATGCGAAGCAGCCTCCTGCCCACAGATCACTGGGGTCCCCTGTGGTTTCACGGCTCTGCTCTTGATTTTCTTTGGACCTCAAGGCTGGGCTGTTGGCCCTCAAAGGTCCTGGCAAGCTGCAATCGTTTCTCTTTTCTAGGGCAGCTGCCACAACTGTGCCTCCACAGGGAATCACACTGCTCTCCGTATCCCCAGGTACTACGGTTTCTCCAGGACCCAGGGAAATGCTGCCGCTGGAGCCCAGTCCCTGGCAGCCTTCCTGACACTCAGTTACACACGCCTCCACTTGGAAGCTCTCTATGACCTCCTCTATTTGTACGGGCAGCTCCAAGTCTACAGCATCCATCTCACCGCTCAGCCAAAGTCCTGGGCTGAGAGAGACTTCGTCCCTGTCCCCAGCTGCTCTAGGGGAAGGATTCTGATCATCACTCTGAGCCATGGCGGTACCTCTGTCATCTCCCCACGTGGCTCCTGCAGAGCCTTCCTGGGGCACTGCTAAAGCCTCCTTCCCTTCAGGAAGCACTGCACGACCCCCCGTTTGTTGTCCTTTCTGCAATCCCAGGACTTGCTTTTCTAACCCTTGTCCTTGCAGAGAAGCCAGCTCTGCAAGTCCAGCATCCAAACTGGGAGTGCTCTCAGGCTGGAAGCCTTCCTGCCAACAAAGGGGCAGAGCCTCAGAAGTCCTATCAGCCAGCAGGCAGTGCCCAGGAGGCCCAGCGCCTCCTAGATGGCCATCTTGAAGTCGCGGTACCTGGTTTATGACCTTCCCAGACCCTCTCCTCTCCATACCCAAGGGTCCCGGAGTTCCCTGTAGAGCTGCAGGTTCTGGCTGCAGGTCCCAGCTGCTGGGGGATGGCAGAGTGTTCCCAGCCCTGTGCATCCCTCTGGGGCTCCCTAGGGCTTGCTCCTGCCCACCATGCACTTCTCTTGCCCGTTTTCCTGAAGAAGAAACCTTTCCAAGGCAAACGGCGCCTCCAGCCCCCTGAAGCCCAGGCGAGGGCCGAAGCCGCCCATCCCCATCTTCATCCTCATCAGAAACAGAAGGACTTGAGTCCAGCTGAGCTCCACTGTAACTTGGAGGCGCCTCTGCATCTTCCTCCTCTTCCAAGGCCAAGAGTCGCTTCTGGACCAGCTGGAAGAAATGGACAAATAATCAGTTCTATACGTGATTGTGAAAGAGCTGACTGAGTGGGTGGTACAAGATGGTGTTTGGGCAGGGCAAGGAAGGCAAGCAAGTAGTTTAAGCGATGGTAGCAAAGACAGACACTGCAGCTCTTTCCCACCTCCTTGTGCCCTATTCCCGTGCTGTGAGCCCTTACATTCTCATTGCCTGTGTTTCCATAGCCCTCTACCTACTTGTTCGGCACCTGAAGCCCAGTCCTGAAGCTGTTCATCTCCAGGGCCATATCACCCTTGACAGTGCAGGGTTAGATAAAATCTTGCAAGCTTCTTGTTCTCATATTTCCTATACCCCAGTTTTACCTGGGCAAGAGTGAGTCCTTCTTCTTGCTCTAGCTCCTCAATTAAGGCCAAGGGATCTCTCTGTTTTTCTGGGGACAGCAGATCTGCCAGAAATTGAGGGTGAATGACGGCCTCCACCTGGATAACAGAAGGAAAAGTGATGTAAGTCTGTAAGCAGGAAACCTGTGAAACAAGGGGCTTTAGAGAAGAAACCATGAGCTCCCCAACTGTCCCCTCTTACCCCTCCGGTATTGTAAACTGACCACCACCGGCTACACACATTCTCATGATGATGCATGCACACACATTACTCAGTTACAGAACAAAACCTAATTCCTACCACCCTGGACAAACCCCAGATCATTAGTTCCCGGGAGTACCCACCCCAAGGATCTCCCAGGAGTACCCATAGGCCGGGCGCGGTGGCTCAAGCCTGTAATCCCAGCACTTTGGGAGGCCGAGACGGGCGGATCACGAGGTCAGGAGATCGAAACCATCCTGGCTAATACGGTGAAACCCCGTCTCTACTAAAAAATACAAAAAACTAGCCGGGCGAGGTGGCGGGCGCCTGTAGTCCCAGCTACTTGGGAGGCTGAGGCAGGAGAATGGCGTAAACCCGGGGGGCGGAGCTTGCAGTGAGCTGAGATCCGGCCACTGCACTCCAGCCTGGGCGACAGAGCGAGACTCCATCTCAAAAAAAAAAAAAAAAAAAAAAGAAACCAGATGTGCAGGCCCAGCTCACCTTGGAGACAAAGACCTTCTGAGAACACAGCTCATTGATGTAGCTCAGGAGACCTGGATCTGGATACATCCCTTCCTCCTCCTGCTGCTGCCCTTCTTCCTCTTGTTTTCCATCTAACTCCCCAGTGGCCAGTTGAGTCCCCACCAGCCCTTCCATGATGTCAATATACTCCTTTACAGCTTCTGGTGGGATCTCCTTGGGCGCCTCAGGAACAGGAGGTCTCTGGGCTTTACGCTGCCGCCGGCGGGGGGCCCGTGCCTTGGAGGCTGCCTTCTTCGGAATGTACACTAAGGGAAGAGATACATAGGAGAATGGGAAGTAGCACAGAAACTACAGCTTCTGCCTCCCAGCTCTGTGAGGCCAGCAATCTAGGTACATTGAAATGGTTCCAGGCTGGATTGGGCCAATCTGAAAAAGTACCAGCCATGGGAGATTTAGGACCTAGAGGGTCTAAGAATCACCGTATGAGGAATTTTGGAATCCCTGAAATTCCAAGAAACCCCCTGATCCAGCCCCCATCTCTTAGGCAGATGAGGTATTATGTGCTGAATTTAGAGTCTTGGTGAGAGCAGTTAGTTTACTTGACCAACATCAATACCTAGTTCAGGGCAAAAGGAATCTGAGAATCCAGCCTCCTATGGGGTGGTCTGCTTGGAATATCAAACGCCACTCTCCAGAGGGAAAGCGGCAGAGCCTGGGCCATGCCTTCTCTAATCTGTGACTGGTTTCTGTGCACCTCCCTTTGAGCCTTTGGCCCAAGGCTCCTGTCAAAATTGGGTAGCCTCACCTGGCTGCTGGCAAACCTCAGAGGCCAGGGGCCCTAGAGGATCAAGTTTCAAAGGGGCTGCAGGAGACAGGCCCTGAGAGCCATTCATCAGCTGTGAGTTCTGAATCTGCATCTCCTCAGCCTCAAACTCCATGAACCTGCAGAGGGTGAGAAAGGCATAGGCAACGCTCAGAAGGAGACCAGGCCCGTCAGAAATCCAGACGACAGCCAAGCATGGCTAAGAAAGGACGTGCTCTCAGGTGGGCAAAGTCTGCCTAAGTCATGTCACCCAGGAGGGTGGTCACAGGTGGCTCAATCATATTTCCAGGGAAACCTCGGGAGCTCAGCACATAGTTCCTTCCCCTATCGTCATCACTTAGGAAGCTTAAGAAAATGAATGGCCAGGTGGGGTGCCTCATGCCTATAAACCCAACATTTTGGGAGGCTGAGGTGGGCAGACTGCTTGAGCCCAAGAGTTTGAGACCAACCTGGGTAACACGGCAAAAACCCATCTCTACAAAAGATACAAAAAAATTAGCCAGGAGTGGTGACGTGCATCTAGTCACAGCTATTATGGGGCTGAGGCGGGAGGATTGCTTGAGCTCAGGAGGTGAAGGCTGCAGTGAGCCCTGACAGTGCCAGTGCACTCCAGGATGGGCAACAGAGTGGGATTCTGCCTCAAAAAATTTTTAAAAAGTAAAGAATGAGGACAGGTGCAGTGGCTCATGCCTGTAATTCCAGCACTTTGGGAGGCCGAAGTGGGCGGATCATGAGGTCAGGAGTTCGAGACCAGCCTGGCCAACATAGTGAAACCCTGTCTCTACTAAAAATACACAAAATTAGCCTGATATGGTGGTGGGCACCTGTAATCCCAACTACTCGGGAGGCTTAGGCAGGAGAATCACTTGAACCCAGGAGGTAGAGGTTGCAGTGAGCCGAGATTGCGCCATTGCACTCCAGCCCTGGCAACAGTGTTAGACTTTGTCTCAAAAAAAAAAAATTAAGAATGATCTAGAGCTTGTAAACTTCTCTTGGACAGAGCCAGGGCTTTCACTACTTTTTATTTATTTATTTATTTATTTATTTATTTATTTATTTATTTATTTTGAGATGGAGTCTCACTCTGTCTCCCAGGATGGAGTGCAGTGGCACAATCTCGGCTCGCTGCAACCTCTGCCTCCCGGGTTCAAGTGATTCTCCTGCCTTAGTCTCCCGAGTAGCTGGGACTACAGGTGTGTGCCACCGTGCCTGGTTTTTTTTTTTTTTTTTTCTTTTCTTTTTTTTGTATTTTTAATAGAGAAGGGGTTTCACCGTGTTAGCCAGGATGGTCTCGATCTCCTGACCTCGCCCTACCAAAGTGCTGGGATTACAGGTGTGAGCCAATGTGCCTGGCCTCACTTCTTTTCCATACCTATATCACCCAGCTTCATGGATTGTACACAGCAGTGCTTAATATAGGCTTGTTTAATTTAATCAGGCCTATGCAACAGCCTGGTGGGATCTCACAGTGGGATCCTCCTCAAGACCTCATTTGCCCCTGCCTACAACCATAAAGAATTCAAGGCAGTTCCTACCAGGAGACAATGCTGAGATCACAGAGTCCTGAGACTGGGATGGGGGTTCTTGGAAAGGTAAGTCTAGGAAGCACGGGTCCAAAAGGTTTTGGGAGGGAGTAAGTAGAAGCTAAGCTTGGAAAAATTCGTTCATTTTTCTGAGTTTTTTCTTTCTTTCTCTCCTTCTTTCCTTCCTTCCATCCTTCCTTCCTTCCTTCTCTCTCTCTCTCTCTCTCTCTCTTTTTTTTTACTGAGTTTCGCTCTTGTTGCTGAGTGCAATGCACAATCTCCGCTCATCACAACCTCCAACTCCTGGGTTCAAGCAAGTCTCCTGCCTCAGTCTCCCGAGTAGCTGGGATTACAGGCACGCGCCACCACACCTGGCTAATTTTGTATTTTTAGTAGAGACGGGGTTTCTCCATGTTAATCAGGCTGGTCTCGAACTGCGGACCTCAGATCATCCACCCACCTCGGCCTCCCAAAGTGCTGGGATTACAGGCATGAGCTACCATGCCTGGCCTTTTTTTTCTTTTTCTTTCTTTCTTTTTTTTTTTCTTTTGAATCAAAGATATTACAGAGAAATAGAATAAGAGCCAGGAGACAACTTTGGGCATCCCGGACACTGGCTTTCCCTGGCTCTTCCAGAAGCAGCCCCTCCCTGGGATAAAGGGGGAAAGGGATTTTCTGTGCCACTGTTTCCAATGGAGGAGCGGTCCTGAAGTTCTATATCAACAGCCACTTGCTACCAAGTCAGTGGGAAGAGACAAGAAGCTGCCTGGTAGAGCAGACCTCCTCATTACTAGGTCCCTTCGGCATGAAACTGCTATACCTATTGGGATCCAATCCCATCCTAAGATCTACAACATCAAGGCTCCTATGCAGATTCAGGATCTGGTGACGGGGGAGCTTTCAAGAGGAAATAGGATAGAAAAACCCAAGAGTCAAGGTGGTGGAGGAAGAAGCAAGGATCCAGGAAACCACCATCCTAGTCTACACCCCTCCTCCCCACCCTTTTTTTCTTTTTTCTTTTCTTTTCTTTCTTTCTCTCTTTTTTTTTTTTTTTTTTTTTTGAGATGAGGTCTTGCTATGTTGTCCAGGCTGGTCTTGAACTACTGGACCCAAACCATCCTCACCTTAGCCTCTCAAGTCGTTGGGACTACAAGCACACACCCAGCCTAACATCTTTTTTTTTTTTTTTTTGAAATGGAGTCTGGCTCTATTGCCCATGCTGGACTGCAGTGGCGTAATCTTGGCTCACAGCAACCTCCACCTCCCAGGTTCAAGCGATTCTCCTGCCTCAGCCTCCCGAGTAGCTGGGACTATAGGCACGTGCCACCATGCCCAGCTAATTTTTGTATTTTTTTTTCCAGTAGAGATGGGGTTTCACCATGTTGGCCAGGCTGTTCTTGAACTCCTGACCTCAGGTGATCCACCCGCCTCAGCCTCCCAAAGTGGTGGGATTACAGGCGCAAACCACCATGCCCCGCCTTAACGTGGCTTTGGATAGTTGCCCCCACCCGAGCCTCTCAGCTGCCCCTACTGCTCTCAGCCACACAGCCTCCCTCAGGAGAATGAAAGTTCATCGAACTCACCTTTCCGCCATCTCATAAAAGATCATCCTGTCAAAGTTGCTGGTGTGCTCCCACTCCTGCACAGCCAATGGCAGTCCCTCCTCCAGGGTCATAGTGGGCTTCTGCCGGGCCAGGGAACGAAGCACTGGGCTAAAACCACCATTGAGTCAGTCACATTCTAACAGTGTGCTCCCATCCACCTGCCCTTACACCTGCCTCAATAACACATCCCCTGCCCCTCATCAAATCTATCGTGCCCCTCAGGCCCTATCATGTCCCACTTCTGATTAGACTTACGGACGCTCAACCTCCTATCCATTCATTCACCATACTCGCCCCTCTTCCTGTTGAAATTTACAACTAATATAAAATCAAACAGATAATTTTTCTCCCCACCTTTTAAAATCAACCGCAGCTACCACCCCTAATTCTCACAGTGCCATCCTCAATGAATTATTAGAAAGGGAGGACTCGTGCTGGGCGCAGTGGCTCAAGCCTGTAATCCCAGCACTTTGGGAGGCCGAGGCGGGTGGATCACGAGGTCAAGAGATCGAGATCATCTTGGCCCACATGGTGAAACCCCGTCTCTACTAAAAATACAAAAATTAGCTACTCGGGAGGCTGAGGCAGGAGAATTGCTTGAACCTAGGAGGCAGAGGTTGCAGTGAGCCAAGATCGCGCCACTGCACTCTAGCCT
The DNA here is from genome assembly GCF_002776525.5 of Piliocolobus tephrosceles. Classification (NCBI taxonomy): domain Eukaryota; kingdom Metazoa; phylum Chordata; class Mammalia; order Primates; family Cercopithecidae; genus Piliocolobus; species Piliocolobus tephrosceles. Next base: position 153,929,319 of record NC_045439.1, read on the forward strand.
GGTGACAGAGTGAGACTCTGTCTCAAAAAAAAAAAAAAAAAAAAGAGAGGACTCATGTTATTAAATGAACGGGATTCGCTATAAAGTAGGTTTAACCTTGTCCAGAGGCTCTTGCTTTTTTTTTTTTTTTAAAAGGCATTTGCTAACCCAAAGGAATCTCTAATTAAAGGTCATGTGGTGTTTTTATTTATTGCTTTTTTAGTCTTTGTTTCCAGATACCCCCCACAGACAGTCAAATGCCAATACTAGACCCCCACTTCTAGAAGGCTCTTGAGCCCTTTCTAATCCAGAAGAAATCAAGAGCCCAGCCTAAGTAAGGGCTGCATTTTTGCCTCTCTGACTTCCCTTGGAGTCCTCAGATATTATTAAGCATCAGAATCACCTGGGGAAGCTCATTATCACCAAACTGCAGCTCCCCAGGATCCCACAACTGAGCATTTTAGGAGCTTCCCAGGCTGCAGTGGTCTCGACTGCCCTTTGTGGAAGACCCTGCCCGGAGCCGCTGAGTGTGAAGCCCAAGCAGGCCAGGACCCGAAGCAAATGGATCCCATGCAAACCTTGAGAGCCCATCCTGGTTCAAGATTTTGAAACGTAGCCTGCTAGGCTCCACGAGCGAACTCAGATCTGTCTTGAGAAAGAGGGAGTCAGGAAGATGCTGTACATCTAGGACTTTGGGGGAACATCTTGATTCATTTGCTCCAAGTTCGGGGTAGATTCCAAGGGGGAGATTCCCTGAGGAGTTCAGCCACTGGAAGAGCACCATGTAAATGTGTTTAAAGCAATAAAATGTGGTATGTGTTATATAGTGGCTTACACAAACCGCTGAGGGCATAGGGCAGGTGAGAGGGACAGTGGGTCTGGGTGGGAAGGAAAGACTATTCCCCAGCTGAGCAATGACTGTTTTGTAAACTCAACAGCCTAGGACCCGGGGCTCCTTGGCTAAACATACACTCGCTCTTAAGCAAGGACGTTCTGACCTTTTGCGAGTTCTTTTCCTCTTCTAGATTGCCTTTTTATGATAATAATAAAATAGTTGGCATCTAATGAAACATTCTCTGTGCCAAGGACTTCACATATATTAACCCATTTCATCTTCTCAGCAACAGTGTGATGTAGGTATAGTTATCCCCCTTTTCAAATGAGAAAACTGAGGGCAAAGGTGTTAAATGTCCTGCCCAGGATCACAAATCTAGCGAGTGGGAGAGCCCATGCCCTTGACCACTAAGCAAGCTCTACCCACCACCCTATTTCAGCGCGAATTCTCCTGAATAAAATGGGTGGAGGGAGCAGCACGCACACAATCCTTTGCCTGGCCCCACACTGTTCCGCCTGCCACCCAGCGCCCGGATTCAGGGTCCAGCACTCATCCTGGCTAGTTTGGATAGTTCTGACTCAATGTCAAAAGGCAGTACAATAGAACGGGGGGGCGGGGTGGACCCTGGCACTTAGAGTGAGAGCCTAAGTTCCAATCACTGGTCTTTGGTTTACGGCAGGAACCCTCTCTGAGCTTCAGTCTTCTCATCTGTAAATGAAGATGACCAGAGAAAGGCTTGCCTCAACTCACAGTTTGTGAGGATCACTTAAGATAAGACACCTGAAAGGTTGTTATAAACTAGGACGTGGGTTAAGGGGCTGTTGTTGTTGTTGTTGTTGTTATTATTATTATTATT
>NC_045439.1:153931088-153936997 GCF_002776525.5 Piliocolobus tephrosceles
TTTAGTAGAGACGGGGTTTCACCGTATTAGTCAGGATGGTCTCGATCTCCTAACCTCGTGATCCGCCCGTCTTGGCCTCCCAAAGTGCTGGGATTACAGGCTTGAGCCACCGTGCCCGGCCGGGGCTGTTATTATTAATAACATGTTTTTCATTCTCAGAGCATCTCCATTGCCCTCATGACCTTCCCTCAAATATTCCTAAATAGCCTAAACTACTCCATTCACCCCAAAGTTCTCCTTATTTAAAAGCCCTAGAATAATTAATCTCAGGTCTCCCCACTTACATAAGAAAACAGGACAGAGCTTCTGTGTCGGGACTTTGGGACAGGTGCCTCCGGGCCAAGGCTTTGTAACGCTGCCATCGACGGAAGTTCTCATAAACGTCCTTGGAAATTTTGCAGCAGTCACCCAGTGAAGGCTTGGCTAGAGTGGCCACAGGACCGCCTTCCCCGGTTGTCCCATGTAGCCCTGGCCAAGCTTTTTCCAGGGGCACAATGGGGACCAGTTGAGCAACTGGTGGTGGAGCCTGAGGTGGAAGGCCTGGAGGGTCCTCCCGGCTGACACCAATGGCCTTAGAGGGCAGAATGGTCTTCATATTAGATGCTGTCACAAATGGAGGTGCAGGACCCTCAAGACTCCCACAGGGAGTGCCCGGGGCAATCGAATTGAGCGAATTGAGGGCAGTCTGAGTAAGGATAAAGCTCTGAGTTTGAGAGGGCTCAGCTGATCCCCCTTCTGTCTTGACTTTGACAATGACATTGCCAGCCCCAGCCCCACTGAGGCAAGGGCCCCCGTCCCCTGTCGCCAACAGTGAGCTGGGGAAAGCGGAGAGCGTCAGAGGGTTGTCTGGAGAGAATACTGAAGGCATGATGGGCTGTGGAGGTGGCTCCCCGGGTGGGTGGTCTGGTGGGCCAGAAGCTGGCGGGAGAGAGGGAAGTGCAGGCGATGGAGACCGGGCAGCACTAGGTTTCATGCTCATATCCGGTCCCGGCAACGGAGATGCTGTCGAGATAGAGAAAAAGAAGAAATGGAGTAGGAGAAAAGAAGACCAGAGTTAGCCGTCTGAATTCCCCATTTTATTTTTATTTTTATTGTTATTGTTTGAGAGAGAGTCTTGCCCTGTCACCCAGGCTGGAGTGCAGTGGCGCGATCTCAGCTCACTGCAAGCTCCATCTCCCGGGTTCACGCCATTCTCCTGCCTCAGCCTCCCGAGTAGCTGGGACTATAGATGCCCGCCACCACGCCTGGCTAATTTTTTGTATTTTTAGTAGAGACGGGGTTTCACCGTGTTAGCCAGGATGGTCTTGATCTCCTGACCTCGTGATCCTCCCTCCTCAGCCTCCCAAAGTGCTGGGATTACAGGTGAATTCCCCCTTTATTTAAATTTTTTTTTTTTTTTTTTTTTTGTAGAGGCAGGGCACAGTGGCTCATGCCTGTAATCTCAGCACTTTGGGAGGCCAAGGTGGAAGGATCGCTTGACTCCAGGAGTTTGAGACCAGCCTGGGCAACATGGCAAAACCCTGTCTCTACTAAAAATACAAAAATAAGCCAGGCGCACTGGCATGCACCTGTAGTCCCAACTACTTGGGGGGGGCTGGGGTGGGAGGATCACTTGAGCCCAAGAAGTCGAGGCTGCAGTGAGCTGAGATCGCGCCTCTGCACTCCAGCCTGGGTGACAAAGGAAAACTCTGTCTCAAAACAAATAAACAAACAAACAAACAAACAAAACTCTAGAGATGGGGTCTCACTATGTTGCCTAGGCTAGGCTCAGACTCCTGGCCTCAAGTGATCCTCCTGCCTCAGCCTTCCACCCCATCTGAGTTCCTCTTTAGACTCGAAGACTCAAAGCACTGATTCTCAACAGGTGAGATAGGGGATAAGGATGGGGAACTTGTGTAGTTTGCAAATATCCCCCAAGTGATTTTGATCTTACTCCTCGTTGAGAATGACTGCATTAAAGAAGCTGCTTCTTTTTCAACAAGACATACAGACCCCTGTCTGTCAAGAAGAGATAAGCCCAAGGCATCACTGCCTCTAAGTGTTGCTTTTTTTTTTTTTTTCTTTCTTTCTTTTTAGATGGAGTCTTTCTGTGTCACCCAGGCTGGAGTGCAGTGGCACGATCTTAGCTCACTGCAACCTCTGCCTCCCAGGTTCAAGTGATTCTCCTGCCTCAGCCCCTCAAGTAGCTGGGATTACAGACGTGAACCACCACATCCGGCTAATGTATTTTTAGTAGGTATGGGGTTTATGCCATGTTGGCCAGGCTGGTCTCAAAAACCTGACCTCAGGTGATCCACCTGCTTCGGCCTCCTAAAGTGTTGGGATTACAGGCGTGAGCCACTGCACCCGACCCCCTAAGTGCTTCTCTAAGAAAATTCCTGGCAGACCTCTCCAGCCTCTCCATAGGCTGTTTACTAAGATACAGAATTGGGTTGACACCTGCTCTGCAGGGAAAACAGCCCACAGCAGCCTCTGTGCAGTAAGGGAACTAGTCCACAGCAAGTTCCAGCCCCTCTTGAGGCATCCATAAGGCCTTTGAGAAGGAGGCACTTTCAAAAATATTATTGGCTCATTTCTTCCTCCTTTTCCTTTTCCTGTTGCTTCTTATAAATCTCTCTAAACCTAAAATACCAGAAGAAAGATTCAATCTTTGAGCAGGAGCAGTGACTCTAGGGCCCATGAGGCTCAGACATCCCGAAACACCTTCCACCCAGCATTGTATGTACATCCCCTATGCTCACCTATTCCAAACCAGAGATTCAAACCACCTGAACCCTGCTTCTCCCAGCTGCTCTGTGGCCTCTGCCACCACGCACAGAAGTACTGTTCCCAGGAGAGGATATGTGGATTGGATGTTTGGTTCCCAGAAATTTTGTTGTATAACAGCCAGGAATAATTAGGGAGGATTAGATAAGGACAAGGAAATGAGTGAAGGGAGGGCGGTGTGGGGAGAGAGGTTTCTGGATCTTTAAGTAACCGCTGGACGTGTTTGGCGATGCAGACTATCTGTGGTCCTTCTGCTTGGAGCTCCTAACGTCAGAAATTTAGGGCTCACTAGGAATGAGGCACTGAGCTAGGTGCTAAGGACAGGACAATGAAGTCCTTCATTGTCACAATTCCAGCTGAGGAGGGGCTATGTGGACTGTAGTCAAAGAGACCAAGGATAAGTATACAAATGTGTACTTAATCAGAACCTGTGTCTCCTAGAACTTTTTTTTTTTTTTCCCCGAGACAGAGTCTCTGTCACCGAGTCTGGAGTGTAGTGGCGCGATTTCAGCTCACTGCAACCTCTGCTGCCTCCTGAGTTCAAGCGATTCTCCTGCCTCAGCCTCCCAAGTAGCTGGGATTACAGGCGGGCGCCAACACACCCAGCTAATTTTTGTATTTTTAGTAGAGATGGGGTTTCACCACGTTGGCCAGGCTGGTCTTGAACTCCTGACCTCAAGTGATCCACCTCCCTCGGCCTCCCAAAGTGCTGAGATTACAGGTGCTTGAGGTCAGGAGTTAGACACCAGTCTGGCCAACCTGGTGAAACCCCGTCTCTACTAAAAATACAAAAATTAGCCGGGTGCGGTGGTGGGCACCTGTATCGCAGCTGCTCAGGAAGCTGAGGAAAGAGAATCGCTTGAACTCGGGAGGCAGACTTTGCAGTGAGCTAACGTCACACCACTGCACTCTAGTGTAAGCGACACAGTGAGACTCCATCTCAAACAAAAAAAAAAAAAACAAAAAAACAACAGTAGAATATAACCTGCTTAAATCTCCTCCTCCTTACAAAAAAATATTACACTGTCAAACTCACACCACCCAACTTCTGCATTCTGACCATGGAACATGAGCAAACTCAAATTCAAACTCATTTCAGCCACAGAGCAGAGCGCTGAGGGTATGTCACTGAGTACAGAACACAATGAAAGGGGCCTGAAGGCCTGAGATCCATAAAAGGAAGAAAAACTAAGAGCATCTCAGTGAAGCCCCAGCTGTCATCCTGGCTGTAATGACCCACCTCTCTGGCCCAGATGAATAAGGAAAAACTGCTTCCTGAACTCAAAGCGACACCACCTCTAGGGCTGGAAGGAGCTGTGAGGCTCTGAGCAGAGGCAGTATTTTTTTTTCCGAATTCATTCGAGACCGGGGACCGCTCTTGTTGCCTAGGCTGGAGTGCAGTGACACAGTCTTGGCTCACCACAACCTCTGCCTCCCGGGTTCACGGGATTCTCCTGCCTCAGCCTCCCGAATAGCTGAGATTACAGGCATGCGCCACCATGCCCGGCTTTTTTTGTTGTTGGTTTTTTTTTTGTAGTTTTAGTAGAGATGGGGTTTCTCCATGTTGGTCAGGCTGGTCTTGAACTCCTGACCTCAGGTGATCCGCCCACCTCGGCCTCCCAAAGTGCTGGGATTACAGGCATGCGCCACCGTGCCCGGCCAGAATAGAGGCAGTTTATAATACATTCCAGCCTAGCTTTCAGGAAGGCATTTCTCTGCAACCGGTAACTACAGATTATCTTTTCCCGCTAAGGTCCTTCCCACCTTACCCTCCCATCCTCCGTCCTCCACATCCCCTTCGCCTCATAAGCTCAAGCATGGCAGAATCCTAGAACAGGCTCCAGTTGCCTGAAAGAGACAGATGAACTTGGGCATTCCCCCTTGAAACCTCTCTGTGCCAGTCCTAAGACACATCCTCTGATCCCCTCTCCCACCACAAAGACACGTGCTGAAGTGGCCCCCTGTTCAAGAGAATCAAGTTGCTAATTGCCATCCATTCTCTATACTCAGCATGTGTCCTCGGAGACACTTTGATCTGCCTTTAAGAAGGTCCTCTTCCCTCCCCAGCCCCTAGTCTTAATGGTACAATCTCCTTCTCTAGCCTCCCCAAGTGTGATACCTTTGATGGGATGTAGCACCTTGCATTCCTTTAGGTCAGCCCAAAGAGCTCGTCCCAAAGGATATGAGCAGGTACCAGAAATCCTCCTCACCACCTAAAGACTTACCTCCATCTGAAGCCATCCTCTCAGGTTTGGGCACTAACTGTGGCTGTCTGGAAGCCTCCAGAATGAGGCAGTCAGGTCCAGGACCCAGAGTAACCTGGCTCCAAGTAGGTGCACAGGGATCCAAGAAAGGGAAGGTAAACATCAGATCAAACAGAACTAGAATATGGAACTCAAGGCATACTGCTGTGGGGGAGGGGAGAGGGAAAAGTGGGGTGAGGGTGGGGAGACATATTCCATGAAGGGTTCTAGTAACTATGCAAAAACCAGGAATTCCCTTCAAACTACAGTTTGACAACACAATTGATGTTCGCCCTTTAGGGCTATTTGTAAATTCTTTCTCAGATTCCCAACACATTACAGTTTTGCATTTGGTTCCCTATACTTCAATTCTTCACCAACATATCTCATTTTGTGTCCTTCCATCCTAGCCAGTTCTGTAACTGACTTCCTATTAACAGCAGGTTGATGGTAGCCCCCTGACTTAATCCAATGATGGCTATATTTTCTGAACTAAATTCAGACCACATTGGTCTGTATACTTAAGGATCAAGGGAACTAAAGTTTAAAATTAGAATTGTCAGATGATCCAAGGTGCTGGATTGCTGTGTGCACGTCATTTCCTTGGAAAGCTGTCCAATCTACTAACATAGGCTCTGTACTCCACAGAAGCCTTACCCTTTGCTGAAAAGCCTCACTAAATAAAAAAGCTGCCATGCAGTTTAAAACCTCAAGAGTAGAAAGTCCTTTGTTTCGTTAAATCATTTTGGTTTAAATTTTAAAAATAAAATGTATCTGCTAAGGTTCCTGGTGACTATTTCAGGCCAGTAATTCCCAGACCATCCTCTACAGCCACAGCTTCATCCAAACGTGGATTTCCCCCAAAAGACCTTCCCTGGGGTTCATGACATCTTTCTTGCT
>NC_045439.1:153937397-153938764 GCF_002776525.5 Piliocolobus tephrosceles
TCCTCCGTCCTCCACATCCCCTTCGCCTCATAAGCTCAAGCATGGCAGAATCCTAGAACAGGCTCCAGTTGCCTGAAAGAGACAGATGAACTTGGGCATTCCCCCTTGAAACCTCTCTGTGCCAGTCCTAAGACACATCCTCTGATCCCCTCTCCCACCACAAAGACACGTGCTGAAGTGGCCCCCTGTTCAAGAGAATCAAGTTGCTAATTGCCATCCATTCTCTATACTCAGCATGTGTCCTCGGAGACACTTTGATCTGCCTTTAAGAAGGTCCTCTTCCCTCCCCAGCCCCTAGTCTTAATGGTACAATCTCCTTCTCTAGCCTCCCCAAGTGTGATACCTTTGATGGGGTGTAGCACCTTGCATTCCTTTAGGTCAGCCCAAAGAGCTCGTCCCAAAGGATATGAGCAGGTACCAGAAATCCTCCTCACCACCTAAAGACTTACCTCCATCTGAAGCCATCCTCTCAGGTTTGGGCACTAACTGTGGCTGTCTGGAAGCCTCCAGAATGAGGCAGTCAGGTCCAGGACCCAGAGTAACCTGGCTCCAAGTAGGTGCACAGGGATCCAAGGAAGGGAAGGTAAACATCAGATCAAACAGAACTAGAATATGGAACTCAAGGCATACTGCTGTGGGGGAGGGGAGAGGGAAAAGTGGGGTGAGGATGGGGAGAGATATTCCATGAAGGGTTCTAGTAACTATGCAAAAACCAGGAATTCCCTTCAAACTACAGTTTGACAACACAATTGATGTTCGCCCTTTAGGGCTATTTGTAAATTCTTTCTCAGATTCCCAACACATTACAGTTTTGCATTTGGTTCCCTATACTTCAATTCTTCACCAACATATCTCATTTTGTGTCCTTCCATCCTAGCCAGTTCTGTAACTGACTTCCTATTAACAGCAGGTTGATGGTAGCCCCCTGACTTAATCCAATGATGGCTATATTTTCCGAACTAAATTCAGACCACATTGGTCTGTATACTTAAGGATCAAGGGAACTAAAGTTTAAAATTAGAATTGTCAGATGATCCAAGGTGCTGGATTGCTGTGTGCACGTCATTTCCTTGGAAAGCTGTCCAATCTACTAACATAGGCTCTGTACTCCACAGAAGCCTTACCCTTTGCTGAAAAGCCTCACTAAATAAAAAAGCTGCCATGCAGTTTAAAACCTCAAGAGTAGAAAGTCCTTTGTTTCGTTAAATCATTTTGGTTTAAATTTTAAAAATAAAATGTATCTGCTAAGGTTCCTGGTGACTATTTCAGGCCAGTAATTCCCAGACCATCCTCTACAGCCACAGCTTCATCCAAACGTGGATTTCCCCCAAAAGACCTTCCCTGGGGTTCATGACATCTTTCTTGCT
>NC_045439.1:154238864-154342058 GCF_002776525.5 Piliocolobus tephrosceles
CCTAGTCACCTCGGTTTTTCTCGTACCCGGTGGTATGCTCCAAAACATACCACCAGGTATACAGAACAGCAAAGGTGGCAGCCTGCTCCCTCTTCTGGAAGCTCCATCCCAGGGACATACTGACCTGTTGCTGGCCCAGATACACCTAGGCCGCAGACCCCTGTTGGGAGGTCTCAATCAGGAGGAATGGGATCAGGGACCTGCTTAAAGCAGCAGCCTGGCTGCCTTTTGGTAGAGCAGGTGTGCTGCATTGTGGGGGGACTGTTCCTTGTCCAGACTGGACTCTCCAAAGCCAGCATGCTGGAATGGCTGAGTCAATCAAACTGTAGAGAAGGCAGCTGCCCCTCCTCCTGGGAGCACCATCCCAGGGAGAAATCAGAGCTCTGTCTGTATAACCCTGGCTAGAGTGGCTGAAACCCCCACAGGGAGGTCCTGCCCAGTGAGGAGGAATGGATCTAGGTCCCACTTAAAGAAGCAGCCTGGCCATGATCTGGCAAAGCAGCTGTGCTGTGTTAGGGGGCACCCTTCCTTGTCAGGACCATTTGGACTCTCCAAAGCCAGCAGGCTGGAACAACTGAGTCAACCAAACCACAGAGATGGCGGCTGCCCCTCCCTCTGGGAGCTCTATCCCAGGGAAAGATCAGAGCTCTGTCCATATAACCCTGGCTGGAGCGGGTGAAACTCCCACAGGGAGATCCCACCCAGTGAGGAGGAATGAGTCCAGGTCCTGCTTAAAGAAGCAGTCTGACTGGGCGCGGTGGCTCACGCCTGTAATCCTAGCACTTTGGAAAGCCGAGGCTAGTGGATTGCTTGAGCTCAGGAGTTTGAGACCAGCCCGGGCAACAGGGTGAAACCCCGTCTCTAATACACACACACACACACACACACACACACAAGCTGGGCATGGTGATGTGTGTCTGTAGTCCCAGCTACTCCACTCACTTGGTCTTATTGTTTGACCCCATCCCTTCTCCCACGCACCCTTTGATTTCTTATTTCCTGGATCTGGTGTGGAGAGCCCCTCATCCTGGGAAACAGGGTGTGGGAGGCTGAGGTGGGAGGATTACTTGAGCTTAGGAGGCAGAGGTTGCAGTGAGCCGAGATTGCACCATTGCACTACAGCCTGGGTGACAAAGTGAGACTCTATCTCCAAAAACAAAACCAAACAAGACAAAACAAGCAGTCTGGCCACCATCTGACAAAGCAGCTGTGCTGCGCTGGGAGGGACCTTTTCTTGTCTGGACTGTTTGGACTCTCCAAAGCCACAAGCTAGAATAGCTAAGTCAACTGAACCACAGAGATAATAGTCATGCTCCCGCTGGGAGCTCGATTCTATCTCAGGCGGACTCTAGCTTTTACTGTTGGCTGGCTGGAATTCCAAGTCAGTGGGTCTTACCTTGTGAGGTGCCGGGGAAGTGGGGCCTGCAGAAAGATGCTGCTTGGCTCCCTGGTTTCAGCCCTCTTCCTAAGGGTATGTGCAGATGGACCTCCTGCCTTGCCAGGGATCGCAGGGTTGGAGTATGTAAAACTGCCAGGTCTCTGCCCGGCGTGGTGGCTCATGCCTGTAATCCCAGCACTTAGGGAGGCCGACACAGGCGGATCATGAGGTCAGGAGATCCAGACCATCCTGGCTAACACAGTGAAACCTCTTCTCTACTAAAAATACAAAAATTAGCTGGGCGTGGTGGCGGGCGCCTGTAGTCCCAGCTACTTGGGAGGCTGAGTCAGCAGAATGGCGTGAACCCGGGAGGCGGAGCTTGCAGTGAGCCCAGATCGCACAACTGCACTCTAGCCTGGGTGACAGAGTGAGACTCTGTTTCAAAAACAAACAAACAAGCAAACTGCTAGGTCTCTGTGTGTGCCCGAGTGGCTGCTCTGCTAAGACTCTGCACAGCTCTGTGTGTTGGACCTAAGGCTCCGGTGGCATGGGCTCACAAGGGGATCTCCTGTTCCATGGGTTGCAAAGACCTGTGCAGAAACGTGGTTTCCCGGGTGGGGTTGCCCAATTCCTCACCGCCTCTCTTGGCTGGAGGTGGGGTTTCATTCTGCTCTGTGCTGCTCCCAGGTGGGCAGTCGCCCCACCCTGCTTTTCTTTGTTTTCTGTGGGTCAAGTTGTTTGCCTGATTAGTCCCAAAGCGAGAACCTGGATATTTCAGTTGAAGGTGTTGTATTCACTCACACCTTTCACTCATTTCCATGAGTGCTGCAGACTGCTGCTGCTTCTAATCCGCCATCTTGGCCATACCTCACAATTGCACATTTCTGAAAAGCTCATGAGTATTCTTGATGCGTTGCAAGGCTAAGAATGATTTCCTAAGTTCCTAGAAAAGGGGAATGATCGCTCACAAAGGGACTGTTAAATTGGAATTTTCCGATGCAATGTGTAATAACATTTGAATCCCCCTCTGCCTTCCAAAATCACTTGAGTTAAAAAAATTTTTTTCCTCCTGTTTGAAATTAATACAACTAGCCTTTAGAGATTTCTGCCTTCTCTTTTTCCCATTTTTTTTTTTTTTTTCCTGCCTCACTTTTTGGGGGAATGACTTTTCCTGATTCCTAGGCTGCTGGACAGATCTTTCCACAAAGGGATTTGGGACATAAGGTAGGTTCCACGGCTGATGGATCGATTTCTTTTTTTGGATGATCGTTGAGTATGAAAACTGAGTTTCCAGCCTGAATGTTTTCCACAATAAACTTCTTCAATCATTGCTTGTGTTTATGAAGGGGTAACTTATTTTTGAGGAAAGTTGCAGAGGCAAATGAAATGTAAGTGGTTATCTGGGAGTGTGGATCCTTTTGAGCTCTTCCCTGATTACTCAAACTTTAAAAGTTCCCATTTTTCATCCCACCATCTAGAGTATGTTTATTTTAGGGTACCAGCATTAAGAGAGAGCAGTAATCATCCCAGGTTTATTTTCTACCACTACATAAGATCAAGACTCCCACAGTAATAAAAGCTTCTGTGTTTCCAACCTTGGCCGATTGTTTCTTGTTCTTTGCTGTCAATACATTACAAATGAAGCAAACTAACATAAGAATCAAAGAAGGTAACTCTGTGTACCAAATGAATTCCTTTTCTTGTCGAGTGGCCTTGCCAACTTTTGAGGCTTTTCCTAAGGTGAGGTTAGGCCTTTGTTTTCTGAAACACTCTTTTTTTTTTCTCTGAGAAGCATTATGCCTGAACCTGTCCTTGCTACTCTTCATTGTTTCTATAGCAACTACAGTGGAAAACTTTAATGGCATCTACAATCCAATGATATTGGGACATCATGATAACCAGCTTATATTGTTACATAGAATATTGATGAGTGACTCTTTCCCTCCTTCCGTTTCAAGGACAAATCAAGACAAAGTAGGCTTAAAACACATGGGGTACCACTGTGTTAAATGTGAGGAAGGACTTGCAGTACAGGAGTGTGTGAATGAATGAGGGAGGTTCTGGACTTGCATTTTTGTGGTGAATATTTTAAAGTAAGATATATCTAACTCCTTTTGATTGGTAGAATCAAATTGCTGACTGAAGGTAAGGTGGTGATTAAGAAATGACTTCTTAATATCTCTGAAACAATAATATCCAGAGCAGGATTTCAGTGTGACATGTTCTTTAGAACATACTTTGTGTTCTCTAGTGTGCTAGGTGCTGTGGGTCATATAAAAGGGATATACGATAGTCCTTGAACTGAAAAAATTCATCTTTAGAGTTCTAAGAAAAAGAGAATGTAAGAATAAAGTTGAGCTTTTAGACCAAATTCAGGTGACAGAGAGGTCTGTTACTGAAGTCATTACTTTATTTATTATTATTATTATTTTTGAGATGGAGTCTTGCTCTGTTGCCCAGGCTGGAGTGCAGTGGCGCAATCTTGGCTCACTGCAAGCTCCGCCTCCCGGGTTCACGCCATTCTCCTGCCTCAGCTTCCTGAGTAGCTGGGACTGCAGGCGCCTGCCACCACGCCCAGCTAATTGTTTGTATTTTTAGTAGAGATGGAGTTTCACCGTGTTAGCCAGGATGGTCTCGATCTCCTGACCTGGTGATCTGCCTGCCTCGGCCTCCCAAAGTGTTGGGATTACAGGTGTAAGCCACTGTGCCCGGCCAAATTACTGTATTGTTATAGGACAGGAAAATAGGTGGAATTGCTTTACATGAAGGCATAAACTGGACCCATTTAATGCATACACTGTCCACTCCTGCCACAGGCTATGGGGTTGGCTAGGTGGGTCCCCTTCTTTTGGGAGCAGTATTGTCCTGTTATTCCAGAGTACGGGGCAAATATTACCATTTTCTATGTGTGGCAAGACATGAAAAAGTCTGGGAAGTACTGCCATAAACAAAGTTATGTGAGACTCTGGAGGTACAGAAGCCCTTGACTGTTGCCCAAGTCTTCCCCACAAACCTAGGGCAAGGATTATATATATCTTTGAAATCCTAAGGGTAGTGTATTGTTCTGGAAACAACAATGAAATGTTTCAAGGAGGAAGGAGTAATCAACTGTATCAAATGAGACTGATAAACCAAGTAAGATTAGGCCGGTGACCTGACCATTGGATTCAGTGACTTGGAGATCACAGTGAAACTTGCTAAGTTGTTTTGGTGAAGTGGTGGGCACAAAAGGTTTGAGGAGTGGATGAAATAGCGAATGGGAAAAGGAGAATTGCAGATAGTGCTATAGATGACTCTTCTGAGGAACTTCGCTATAAAAGGGAGTAGAGAAATGATGCAGCAAATGGATTAGGGTGTCAGGCCAGGAAGTTTTTTTTTTCTCATTTTTTTTAAAGGGCGAAAATATAGCATGCTTGTATGCTAATGTGAATGACTCATTAGAAGGTAAAAACTGATGTGCAGGGGAGAGTGGGAGCATTTGCTGGAAAGTTGTCCCCAAGTAGGTGAGCACAGATAAGATCTAGTGCAGTAATAGAAGCCTTGGCCTTGGACTGGGGCAGAGACCCCTCTGTACTAACAGGAAGGAAGGCAGCAGAGAATATACGTACAGATACAGGTAGGCTGGGAGCTGTAGTAATGGCAACACTGGAGATCCTTTTCTGGTTGCTTCCATTTCTTCATGAAATGAAAGCAAAGTCAGCAGCTGAGAGTGAGGGTGGAAGGAGAGAGAAGAAGCTATTGTCATGTATTCTGTATTTTAGGAGTTTGCTCCATTCATTTTCAGGAGTTCTCTAATCATGACTCCAGCCCTTCAAGTCAAAGTACCTTTATGACCTGGTAAGCACTTCACTTTCCCTTGTCTCCACCAGAGTACAGGCTGTGGATTCTGGGCTGAAAGAATAGCTCATGCCAGACTGCCTCCCCAACTGTAGCTGGTGAGCACCCTCAGTAGTAGATGGAGCTGTCCAAAACAATATAGCAGAGGAAGACATCCTTCTGAGAAACTTATGTGTTTTCCACTGTGCATTGTTTATATATTAAGCATGAGAAACTAGTTACACTATAGAAAATCTGCTTGCCTATGAAGAGAAGAATCAGGAAGATGTACTTTTTCCACAAACTTTATATTTGCAAGAGGACAGGGCATTTTTTTCTAAGTCCTATCATAACATCTACTTTTTGTCAAACAGTGAGAGCCTACGAAATCCATAGTCTTTTTATTTTTTTTTTCTTTTTGAAACGGAGTCTTGCACTGTCACCCAGGCTGGGGTGCAGTGGTGCCATCTCGGCTCACTGCAAGCGCCGCCTCCTGGGTTCATGCCATTCTCCTGCCTCAGCCTCCCAAGTAGCTGGAACTACAGATGCCCGCCACCAAGCAAGACTAATTTTTTTTTTTTTTTTTGTATTTTTAGTAGAGACAGGGTTTCACCATGTTAGCCAGGATGGTCTTGATCTCCTGACCTTGTGATCCACCCACCTCGGCCTCCCAAAGTGCTGGGATTACAGGCATGAGCCACCGCGCCCGGCTGATCCATAGTCTTAGAGTAGGAATGACTGAGTTTCTTGTGATGTTTGAAGGCTCAGATGCTACCTTGACACGGTAGTTGAGGATGCATCAGAATCACTTGGCAGGTTTATTAAAACACAGATTGCTGGGCCTTATCCCCAGAGTTCTAATACTGAATTTGCATTTCTAACAAGTTCCCTGGTGATGCTGTTTCTGGCCCACATTTTGAGAACAACTACCTTAAGGAATTGGCTACCATTTTATTTAAAAAATAACTTAGGTTGCCGGGCACGGTGGCTCATGCCTATAATCCCAGCACTTTGGGAGGCTGAGGCGGGCGGATCACCTGAGGTCGGGAGTTTGAGACCAGCCTGACCAACATGCAGAAACCCCGTCCCTACTAAAAATACAAAAAAATTAGCCAGGCGTGGTGGCGCGTGCCTGTAGTCCCAGCTACTTGGGAGGCTGAGGCAGGAGAAGAGCTTGAACCCGGGAGGCGGAGGTTGTGGTGAGCCGAGATTGCGCCATTGTACTCCGACCTGGGCAATGAGTGTGAAACTCCATCTTAAAAAGAAAAAAAAAAAAGCCAAAAACAAAAAACACCTTAGGTCATATATGTATTAAAAGTATGCAAAAAGTACAGTTTTGTTTCTAGGGAGCTACCTATATAATTCAGTCCTTTGTTTTTGATACTCATGAATTCTCATGAATCCTTCCTAAGGGAAAACTGCATTTTTTCTTCATGCAATGGCATATGTTTAAAATCAGGACTATCAAGTAAAAGCAATACCAGAAAATATTCCTTCCCTTTGTTATTTATGCAATCCAAAGGTCTCTGGTTGCTCAAAATGCAGGAGGTACTTGTGTGGTATTTTTAAACCTTAATAACACATTTTTGGACCAGAATCACACAAGGACAGTATATACCATATCCTTGTTGAAAGAACTTTGGCTAATTGTGTCTGCTAATTAGGAAGTGCTAGAAGGGGGAACCTCAGAATTTTCCATATCCGAAACACTCTCGGTTGAATTGAGAAAAGCAGAATAAGCCTTGAAAGAACAGCTGGAGAGTAACATAGCCCCCGGACTTCTTAGGACATCTGCAGAATAGACTCACAGGCATGGATTCTGGAACTAGACTATACTGGTATAAATCCCAGTTCTATTACTTATTAGCTTGAGCAAATTACTTAACTTTTTTGCAACTCAGTTTTCTTATCTGTAAAATCAAATAATAATAGTGTTTATTTCATAGGAATATTTTGAAGATTTAATGAGTTAGCATGTGGAAAGTGCTTAGAATAGTATTAGGTGCAAAATAAATGTTAAAAAATCTTAGCACCATCCACAAACAAATCTCTCTCTAAAATGGCATACCTTTCAAAAGTGTTACTGAGTCTTACACTGACCAGTTGAAAGTATCAAGCATAGTGAATGTGCCGTAATAATACTGGCTTAATCTGAAAGCCACTGATCTTGTTCTACCTCATAATTTTGGAGGCTTCTTAAGGGATATTTATATAGTTCCTTCAAGCCCTATTTCCCACTGGTCTCGTCTCTCACCACATTGGAGATGCACATATTAATCTCATACCAGACATTTGCCCACATCAGGGTTTTTCAATGTTGGCAAATTTAGGGCTGGATAATTTTTTGGATAAATTACATTGGTAGCGCCTTAGATATTAAAATGTACCTTTTGCACCCATCTATCTGTGCTAGTGGTTTTCATCCAGGGTGACTGCGTCTCAGGGAACGTTTGGCAATGTCTGGAGATGTTTTTGGTTGTCTTAATAAGGGGGAGAGGGGTTGATACTGGCATCTAGTGGGTAGAGGCCAGGGATGCTGTTAAGTATTGTACAATGCACAGGATAAGCTACCACCACAAAATTTTATCCAGCCCTAAATGTGCCAACATTGAGAAAGTCCGATTTGTGCAAATATCTAGTTTGAGATTAATGTGTGAATCTCCAACTTGGTAAGAGCCTAGACCAGTGATGTGCTGGTAGATATTTAACCACATTCTGCCATGCCCCTTCCCCACTGCTATGGTCTAAATGTTCATCTCCCTCAAAATTCATATGTTGAAATCTTTTTTTTTTTTTTGAGACAGTCCTGTTCTGCTGCCCATGCACGATCATAGCTCACTACAGCCTCAGCCTCCTGGGCTCAAACGATTCTCTATCTCAGACTCCCAAGTAGTGGAACTATAGGCGTACACCACCATGCCCAGCTAATTTTTGTAGAAATGGGGTTTCACCATGTTGCCCAGGCTGGTCTCGAACTCATGGCTCAGGCAATCCACCCGCCACAGCCTCCCCAAATGCTGGGATTACAGGCACGAGCCACGCACCTGGCCTGTAACTGTGTAATCTTGGAGGTTACTTAACGTGTGTCTTAGATCCCTGATCTGTAAAATGGGGACAACACTAGCTTACCTTGCAGGGCAGCTATTAGTCTCAAATGAAGTGATATGAGAAGCATGTAGAATAGTGTTTGGTGCATATAAGTGCTCTACAAGTGTTATCATTTTTAAGACTGTTTCTCTGGAGTTGACAATCCTTCAATAGTTCCCTCTGTCTGGAAGGTTCCCCTACTCCCATTTACCAACCAGGCAAACTCCTACTCAGCCATTAGGCCTTAGTCCAGGGGTCTATTTCTCATGAAGCCTTGGATAACCCATTGAAACATAATTCAACTTTTCTTCTTCGGGCCTTGACCTTGACTCTCTCACTGCACTCAGCAACACTGCACTGTACTGTAATCATCTGCTCGCAGGACTAGATTATCTTCCTTGTGGGCAGTGAGCTACTTGAGGGCAGGGCAAGGTTTTTTTTGTTTGTTTTTGTTTTTAATTTCAGGACATAGCACTGTGCCTGATGCAGAGTAGGCAATTAGAAGCAATGAAGGCCGGGCGCGGTGGCTCACGCCTGTAATCCCAGCACTTTGGGAGGCCGAGGCAGGTGGATCACAAGGTCAGGAGATCGAGACCATCCTGGCTAACATGGTGAAACCCCGTCTCTACTAAAAATACAAAAAATTAGCCGGGCATGGCGGCGTGCACCTGCAGTCCCAGCTACTAGGGAGGCTGAGGCAGGATAATGGCGTGAACCCGGGAGGTGGAGCTTGCAGTGAGCCTAGATGGCGCCACTGCACTGCAGCCTGGGCGACAGGGCCAGACTCTGTGGTTTCAGTCCCAAGTTAAAAACTGCTTCCATGCATCTGTGTAACCAACTGTTCCCCTTCATTTTTCCTCCTTGATTGAAAGAAGGGACTGGAGCGAGACCGCCTTAGAATGCCAGTTCCACCACTACCTAGTTGTTCACTTTAGGCAAGTTTTTTTAACTTTTCCAAGGCTGTTACCTCACTGCAGAACTAGGATAACGGTCATCCCTACCTCATAGAGCTGTTATGAAAATGAAATACTCATGCGCTCAATAAATGTCAGCTATAGTAGTCATTTCTACAGATATTCTGCTGAGGACCTTGACGCCCTTTCTAGCCATCTCCCAGTTTCGCACTGTTCCTTCTCCCACGCGCTGTAGTCCACCTCTCACCAGACACAAACTGTCTTTACATCCACACCTCCTGAACCCTGACTTCGGTATAGTTTTAAAATGATTTAAACGGAGGAAAAAAAATTAACTCACTGGAAATCTGAGCAGTTAACCACTAACATTTTAGTATATATTTGTATAGACCTTTTCTTATGCAAATACACACATTTAACCTTTTTTTCCCGAAAGTTCACATTATACAAATTTTATTTTATGACTCGTCCTTGCACTTAACACCGTCTCTCCCCTCCACGTATCTTTGCTGCCTTGAGAACCCCCCTGCCCCGCTGCAGACCCCCACCACTTCCAGCTCCCATCGGTCCGGCCTTCCCGAGGTCCCGGTTCCGGCCCCACCTGCGGGACCCCGGCCGCCCCGCCCCGCCGCGGCCGGCCTCGATCCCTGGCCCCGCACCCCGCGCCTGGCTGCTACCGAGCGCCGTTCGCTCACGGCTCCTCCGTGCGGCCCGCTTCCGGTGGGGCCAGGGCGTCTCCGCCGCGGCTCGGCTCCCGCGCGCTCAGCACCGCCGGCGGCGGCCAGATGCAGGCGGAGCGAGGAGCTCGGGGAGGCCGCGGGCGGCGGCCCGGCCGCGGCCGGCCTGGCGGAGACCGCCACAGCGAGCGGCCCGGGGCCGCAGCGGCGGTAGCCAGAGGCGGCGGCGGGGACGGAGGCGGACGCCGGGGCCGTGGCCGGGGCTTCCGCGGCGCTCGCGGAGGCCGAGGAGGAGGAGGCGCCCCGCGAGGCAGCCGCCGGGAGCCGGGAGGCCGGGGCGCAGGGGCCAGCGCGCCGGTAAGAGGCGACGGCTGGTGGGGCTGGGACCGCGTGTAACTGGGACAAGCCGGGCCGAGGCCGCCAGTCAGGAGCCTCAAGAGAGCGCGCCAGGCGCGCACCAGACGGGCGGCGGCGGCGGCGGCGGCGGCGCCTGCGCGGGACGGGCGGATGGTGGCGGGGGCGCGCCTGGGTGTGCGCTTGGCTCGCCTCGCGGCTTCCGGGCCTGCTGGCGCGAGACGGTGGGGTCGGAGGGTTTCCCAGCCTGCCCCAGGGTCCGGGTTAGGAACCCAGAGGACAAGTCAGTGTGTCGGGGCTGCAGGTCTCGGCGGCCCGTGGGCCGGCTGGGGTGTCTGTAAGATTACCTCTGTGGGACGGAGGCGCGGCCAGGACGTGATCCCTCGGCAGCCTTTACTCTGTGGGCACGCTCCTGTTATTACGAGGGAAGGGATTTTTTGGTCTGTTTTGTTCACTATCTGTGCAATCCCTAGTACACAGCAGGTGCATAATAAAAAGTTTGTTGAATGAAAGAATGATCCCTACCACTGGACTCTAGGGGCGGGACCAGATGCATAGTTCTTTGTACTAGCGTAGTTCTCTTTTATCATACCTATATGTGTGGAAATCAGGGAGCACTGGCCTTTGTCGTTTTGAATTTTCAATTTATAAATGAGCGGTCAAGTTCTGAGTTGTAATAGCAATATCATCGGTCTTATTGACACATTCATAGAAGGAAAGTTTTCGGAGATTGGAGCAGGGGATGATATATATGGGGGCATTAATCATAGGTAAGGGAGTTAGAGGACTGTCTTTTTATGAGCTGTTCTGTTTCCCTAACATCTGTAGGACAAGACCATCTTTATAATCTGCATTCTTATGCACACAGATTTAAAAAATTCTTTTTTGAATGAGGCAAAATTTGCTCTCACTGACGTATTTACAGTATCTCAGGGGCATAGCAGATAAGATATTCCTAAAGAGAGTGGTTGTATACAGCAATACAGAGCTGGAAAAAAGTTATAAAACTTAAATTTAAATGTAACAAACTTAAATCTTGTTAGGATTAAGGTAGGTAATAGGCAAAACTTGAATGAGATATAAAAACATTTTTAGGGTCAGTTTACCTGGTGTAAACTGACAGCAACTAAGGAAATGACAGACTAAGACCAACCTAGTACCCACTATATATCACATTTTGTCCTTATAACTGTATTATATATATGTAATATATATGTAAGTAGAATTATGTAATATAATAGTGTGTAATTGTATATTAAATACAATGTTATATATTATTTATATATACATATATATGTGTATATATATAGTAATCTTTATTTTTACAGATGAATTGACTTGCCTAAGGTTTCACAGCTAGTGGCAGAGCTGGGATTTATATCAAGCTGCCCTTGAGTCAACTGTATTTTATCTCTTACTTTTTTGTGAACCAGTCACCACTTTACTGAGAACAAAGTAGACATTTGTTGGCTGCAGAGATCGTGCCTTAAGAGCAATTGTAGTAATGGTACCTTTGGTATTAACTATGGTGTCTGGCGCACAGGACTTTACTAATAAGCGTCTTTCAGTTGAATTGAGTGAGTGAAGTTGCTTCTGTTTTGTTAATCTCTGTTGAATTAAATTGGGTGAAATGATGATATATCTTTTTTTTTTTTTTTTTTTGAGATGGAGTTTCACTCTTGTCGCCCAGGCTGGAGTGCACTGGCATGATCTTGGCTCACTGCAACCTCTGCCTCCCGGGTTCAAGCAATTCTCCTGCTTCAGCCTCCTGAGTAGCTGGGATTACAGGCATGAGCCCGGCTAATTTTGTATTTTTAGTAGAGATGGGGTTTCACCATGTTGGTCAGGCTGGTCTCGAACTCCTGACCTCAGGTGATCCACTTGCCTCTGCCTCCCACGGTGCTGGGATTACGGGCATGACCCACTGCGCCCGGCCATGATGGTATATCATTAAAGAGAAAGAATAATCCAAGACTTTAAAAAATGTAAGCTAGTATTGTAACACATTCTGTTAAAATTTTAGGCTTTTTCTTTTGTCGAGTTGGTCTTATCCGTTCATCATCATGTTTTCAGCCAAAGCTGGAGGAAGGGATGTTGGGCAGATTGTTTCTTAATTTTGGTTTGGATTGGTCATCTCTAAGTTCCTTCCATTTCTCAGATTCGGAAGTACCGTTTGTATTTAGTCTTGCTAGGACACCATTTTTGGTGCTTAACGATTACATGAGACAAGATTGATTGACTTTGCTGCAGCCTTCTTGTTCTCATATCCCATGGTGCATTTGTGCCCCAAGGAGAGAGTAACTGAAATGATCAGAAGAAAAAAAAATCATAATAGACTCCCAGCCATATGAAGACCAGTTGTCCACCTTCAGAAACCAATTTGTGTACACCTTTGCTTTCTATTTTGGACCATTGCGTATAAATGGAAAACAAAATCAAACTAACCAACTTCTAGATAGCTATGTAATACTCCAAGATAACTTAGTTGAGTACTAAGTTGAGTACATCTCTTAGTCTCTTGCTCCTAAGTCATTCCTTCTGTAAATGATCTGAGCTCTAAGCTCACTGATTATGAGTGATCATAATTATCTTTGCAGAATACTCACTAGAAGCATTATTGTACTAGATACAATGATTAACTTAGAAAAAAAAAAAAAACTGGCTGGGTGTGGTGGCTCACACTTGCAATCCCAGCACTTTGGGAGGCTGAGGTGGGTGGATCACTTGAGTCTGGGAGTTCAAGACCAGACTGGGCAACATAACGATACCCCCATCTCTATAAAAAAGATACAAAAACTGCCGAGCATGGTGGAGTGCGTCTGTAGTCCCTGCTGCAAGGGAGGCTGAAGCAGCAGGAGTGTTTGAGCCCTGGAGGTGGAGGCTGCAGTGAGCTGTGATTGTGCCACTGCACTCCAGCCTGGGCAATAGAGTGAGACTCTGTCTCAACTAACTTGCTAACTAAATGAATAAATAACCCTCCATCACTCCTCCCAGTACTAAAATTGTTTAGTATTTAGCTTTGTGATAGGCTGTTAGCAGAGAGGAAGACAAGGCCTATTGGCAGTCTTTGGCATTTTTTTTCTTTTTTCCTTACTGTAGTAATAACAGTAATTCACATTTGTTGAGTACTTACTGTGAGATGAGACAGCTGAGGCACCGTGAAATAACTCACGGTTAGGAGAGGTGAAATAACTTTTTAATATCACTCAACCAGAAAATTACTGAGCCTCGATTCCACCCCCAGCATTTTCACTCCAGAGCCTGTTCTTTCGACGGCTGCTCTAAACTGCTCCTGGAATGACTTTGAGATTTGAAAAAGGGGTGTGTGGAGGACTGTGGAGTGATTCTTTCACATGCCTGATTGTTTTTTTAAACTGATGTTTTAGTATGGTTATAAGATTTTAAGGTAATATTGGTACCATCTTCAGTTGTTGTGGGTGTTAGCAGACCTTTTCTTTCTTGCTCCATATTTATATTGCAGCTTTTCATATTCCTTTTAAAATGACTTACATTCAATAAAAGATGAGACAGCTGTTTATAGTTGTACTAAAAAGTAGAATCTGGAGGCATTTTATTCTGATCAAACTTCTGCTTTATAAATAAAGCCTGAGTAGTGATTAATACCAGATGCCTTTGACGTTTTCATTTCACTTGGTAAAAGGGAAATCTGTAATTTTCTATTCAAGTTTTATGTGAGCCTGGAGGGAAGAAATGGTGTCAGGTCAGTTACAGGCAGGTGTCTGAGGACTTGCTCCTTCATTGTTGCTCAAAGTAGCCACCAGCAACATGTCAGCCAGCTAGAGACTGAGAACCTGTTAAAGCTCAAACTGAAATCACAGCCTCTAGACTTTATTTTCCTTTTTTTCCAGAAAGCCTGAAGCAAATTTGGTTAGAAACTGAACTGTGCTTAAGTGTCCCAACAGAAGATTGCTTTGAGATTAGCTCTTGGCCGGGCGCGGTGGCTCAAGCCTATAATCCCAGCACTTTGGGAGGCCGAGACGGGCGGATCACGAGGTCAGGAGATCGAGACCATCCTGGCTAACACTGTGAAACCCCGTCTCTACTAAAAAATACAAAAAACTAGCCGGGCGGTGGCGGGCGCCTGTAGTCCCAGCTACTCGGGAGGCTGAGGCAGGAGAATGGCGTAAACCCGGGAGGCGGAGCTTGCAGTGAGCTGAGATCCGGCCACTGCACTCCAGCCCGGGTGACAGAGCGAGACTCCGCCTCAAAAAAAAAAAAAAAAAAAGATTAGCTCTTGGTAATCCCTGAAATTGACCTCTCCTCCTGCTGCAGACCATTGCTCACACACTGTAATTATTTTGGCATCCGTATCCTTGTTAACATACTCTGTTTTTAAGTTGCTTTTCTCACTGACCACTATTTCACTTACATATTTTCAATATCAACACAGACAAGTGAATTTTTTGCTTGTATTCTGCCTAAAAAATTTTTGGGAAACCATGTACAATGTACTTTAAAGTTTACATCTAACACATTTTTATCAGTGGATCAGAGAATTTCAAAACACAACATTTCCAACATATTGTATATTTGACATTTTAAATAAAACTCACACAATTTTTATAAATTGATTTTTTTTTTTTTGTAAAGAAACTGGGTCTCTCTTTGTTGCTCAGACTGGAGTGCAGTAGTGTGAACAGAGCTCACTGCTGCCTTCAGCTGCTGTACTCAAGGGATCCTCCCACCTCAGCCTCCTGAGTAGGTGGGAGTACAGGCGTGAACCACGACGCCCAACTAATATTTTTGTATTTTGTAGAGATGGTCTCGCTGTCTTGTCCAGGCCAGTCTCAAACTCCTGGGCCCAAGGAGTCCTCCTGCCTCAGCCACCCAAAGTGCTGGGGTTACAGATGTGAGTCACCACACTTGGCTATGGGTGGATTTTAAATACTAGAGTGATTTGATATTTGCCTTTATCCATTTAAAAATCACATTAATAAACTCTTCAGGCTGGGTGTGGCGGCTCACGCCTGTAATCCCAGCACTTTGGGAGGCCTTGGTGTGTGGATCATGAGGTCAAGAGATGGAGACCATCCTGGCCAACATGGTGAAACCCTATCTCTACTAAAAATACAAAAGTTAGCTGGGCATGGTGGCACGCACCTGTAGTTCCAGCTACTTGGGAGGCTGAGGTGGGAGAATCGCTTGAACCTGGGAGGTGGAGGTTGCAGTGAGCTGAGATCACACCACTGCACTCCACCCTGGAGACAGAGTGAGACTCTGTCTCAAAACAAAAACAAAACCCAGCTCTTTAGTAGTGTGAAGATTTCCGTTGTTTCTTATTCTTTTTTACTTGTATTTTAATGCCCCATCTCCCCACAGAACCTTATTTAACAGAATATATTTTCATACTTGAAAATCTTTTAGTGGTTACCATTTCATGTTTTCTGTAATAAATGTTGACTTAAAGAATGTTATGTAACTCTACAGGCTTGGGTGCTATTTTTTCTTTTAGACTGAATTAAGCTTACATCGATTAATATATACGGTTATTTTGATTTACAATTTTTTTTTTGAGACGGAGTCTCGCTCTGTCACCCAGGCTGGAGTGCAGTGGCATAATCTCGGCTCACTGCAATCTCCGCCTCCTGGGTTCAAGCAATTCTCCTGCCTCAGCCTCCTGAGTAGCTGGGACTACAGGTGCACGCGGCCACGCCTGGCTAATTTTTTGTATTTTAGTAGAGATGGGGTTTCACCGTATTGCTCAGGCTGATTTTGAACTCCTGAGCTCAGGCCGTCCGCCTGCCTCTGCCTCGTGAAGTGCTAGGATTGCAGGTGTGAGCCACCGTGTCCAGCCTTGCAGTTGTTAAACATAAAGGTAAAACTTCATTGTAAACAAGTCTCATTTTCCCTAATGAGTTTGAGTATCCATGGATGAACATTACTTATTACCTGCATGAGATAGGATTCAGTGTCAATTCTTTTTGAGAAACATTGTTCACATCAATAGGTAGATGGGAATGTTGGGGCTTTGCCATATCAGTGTCACTCAGTTCATTAAATATCTCTACTTATATGCCAAAAAATTATTTTTAGAGTATTTTAAGAATCTGTCAAGTGATCACTGTATTAGGTTCTCCATCACTTTGGTTGAAAGCAAAGAATTGGAACTACCTGATTTGCAAAGTACATTTTACATGTTCTTTAGAATTACACTTCCTCAACATCTATATTTAAAATTGTCCTATTGTTGGGGCTTGGGGAATACAGCCAGATTGAGAATGGCTGAGAAGGAGTTGTGCTGTCTTCAGGTGCGTTCTAGGGTAGACTGCTTTTGGGAAAGACCGTGGATCTTGAATATCTGGAAGTTGATTCCCTGAAAAACATGCTGCTCATATACTCCTTGGAAAATCTTTCTGAACCCCTAGGTATGTGCACACTCTGTTTTGAGGACACATAAGATCATAGCACCTTTGTTTCTTATAAGGTAAGATGGTTCATTGCATGAATTCATTCAGAGCTTTTTTGCTTTCTGGCTATCCATCATTTGCAGAATATGGTTTCCAGGTTTTGTCGTTTTTTTCTTTTTCTTTTTCTTTTTCTTTTTTTTTTTTTGAGACGGAGTCTCACTCTGTCACCCAGGCTGGAGTGCAGTGGCACGATCTCAGCTCACTGCAAGCTCCACCTACCGGGCTCACGCCATTCTCCTGCCTCAGTCTCCCGAGTAGCTGGGACTACAGATGCCCGCCATTGCGTCCGGCTCATTTTTTTTTCTGTATTTTTAATAGAGACGGGGTTTTACCATGTTAGCCAGGATGGTCTGGATCTCCTGACCTTGTGATCCGCCCGCCTCGGCCTCCCAAAGTGCTGGGATTACAGGCGTGAGCCATTGCGCCCGGCCACTTTTGTCATTCTTAATAGTGTTACTGCCTTTGTTTTAAACCGCTGCTAGGATGGGAATAGCTCGCTCATAAATCAATACCACTGGCGTATGTTTTCTGGAAGAGTAGGTACTAAGTCATTGTTGGTTTTCTCATTTTTTTTTTTTCAGAAAAAGCAGTGATTACTTTTTACAGCACTGGGCAAGTGACCTCGAGAGAGGTTCTGTAGGTCATTTGATCCTAACCACACCATAGCATGACTTAACTAGCCTTTTTCTAGAAATTAAGTGGTTGCAAAGGTGTTTTCTATTCAAATGTCACTATTTCCTGATGCACTTTGAAGTATCAAAGGGAGCAATAAAGACCATAGTGACACATAATAATTTCTATTTTATAGAAGCTACTGACTAACTTACTATGGCACTGGATTCTCTTTGAATTTTTTTTTTCTTTTGTTAGAAGCTGTGTGTGTGTGTGTGTGTGTGTGTGTGTGTGTGTGTGTATGTGTATGTTGAGGTGCCAGGAATAAATACTTTAATACTTTTTCTCTTGGATGGAAATAATTAACAGCTTTGTTAGTCTGAAAATTTCTATAAAGGTGTCATGGGGCAGTGCATGGATAATGGTTATGGATAATATTTCACTTTTGAGTGGGTTTTGTCAAAGGATGCTGAAAAGAAATACTAACTGATGTGTGTGTTTTACCTTGGTGCTGCTAGGATGCTGTTGTTATAATTTGACCAGCCTGATTTTGTAAGCCTTAAATTGCTTAAAAGACAATTCCTGTGAAGAACAACACTGCCAAGGATGCTGTTTCCTACCACCCATATCACATCATTGGTGTGTGTGCAAATAGAGCAACAATCAAAAAATATATAGGAGATTGATAGAATGCATTTCCTGTTGTAAAAACTTAATTCTACCTTTGAGTCCTCCTGCCTTTAAGGACTGATACAAATCTGTCTGATCCATATATCTTTAGTACCAAGTCAAACTTACATTGAGGTATAGCAAACATTTTAATATTAATCTAAGCAGGCCGGGCGTGGTGGCTCATGCCCATAATCTCAGTACTTTGGGAGACCAAGGCGGGCAGATCACCTGAGGTCAGGAGTTCGAGAGCAGCCTCACCAATATGATGAAACCCTGTCACTATTAGAAATACAAAAATTAGCTAGGCCTGGTGGCAGGCGCCTGTAATCCTAGCTACTCGGGAGGCTGAGACAGGAGAATCACTTGAACCCAGGAGGTGGAGGTTGCAGTGAGCCGAGATGGCACCATTGCACTCCAGCCTAGGCAACAAGAGCAAAACTCTGTCTCAAAAAGACAAATTAACCTAAGCAAAGCATAATTGGGATAATAGGCTGTTACAAAAAATCTCATATGTATTCTTTTGGATTATCATTATCAGTGTTGTGATTCTTATATTTCTGTATTTAACTGTGTCAGGTTACTGACATCGAGAGTTTGTTAGTAGATGTATATTCTGTGAAACAAATACAGTTATCTATTTTGGATTTCTATAATTTCTGGCTTGAAAGGACCATTCACAGTTACATTTGGGGAAAATTAAAAAATATTTAGGCCAGGTATAGTGGCTTATACCTGTAATCCCAGCACTTTGGGAGGGTGAGGTGGGAGGATTGCTTAAGGCCAGGAGTTCAAGACCAGCCTGGGCAACAAAGCAAGATCCCTGTCAACAACAACAACAAAAAATTTAACCAGGCATGGTGGTGCACGCCTGTATTCCCACCTACTCAGGAGGCCGAGGCAGGAAGATTTTTAACCCAGGAGTTGGAGGTTGCAGTGAGCTATGATCACACCACTGCTCTCCAGCCTGGGTGACAGCTGAGACTGTCTCAACAAAATCCCCCAAGCCAGGCCGGGCATGGTGGCTCATGCCTGTAATCCCAGCATTTTGGGAGGCTGAGGCAGGCGGATCACGAGGTCAGCCTAACACGGTGAAACCTCATCTCTACTAAAAATACAAAAAAATTAGCCGGGCGAGGTGGCGGGCACCTATAGTCCCAGCTCGGGAGGCTGAGGCAGGAGAATGATGTGAACCCGGGAGGCGGAGCTTGCAGTGAGGCGAGATCACGCCACTGTACTCCAGCCTGGGTGACACAGAGCGAGACTCTGTCTCAAAACAAAACAAAACGAAAGAAAAAAACCCCCAAAACCTAGTATTCTCAAAGAGTTTCATGCAATGTGAATTTTATTTACATAGTGGATTTGGAATTCATAGTTCTTTTTTTGAGATGAAGTCTCACTCTGTCACCCAGCTGGAGTGCAGTGGCGCGATCTTAGCTCCCTGCAACCTCTGCCTCCCGGGTTCAAGAGATTCTCCTGCCTCAGCCTCCTGAGTAGCTGGGATTATAGACATGTGCCACCATGCCTGGCTAATTTTTGTAGTTTTAGTAGAGATGGGGTTGTACCATGTTGGCCAGGCTGGTCTCGAACTCCTGACCTCAAGTGATCTGCCTGCCTCGGCCTCCCAAAGTGCTGGGATTACAGGTGTGAGCCACCATGCCCAGTTGGGAATTTATAGTTCTATTGTGAATCTAGAGTTCACATTCTTGTGAGCTGGCTTCATGATATTGAGGACTAGAATGTTTCAACATCATTTTTTCCTTTTACTACAAGGTTGATAATAAAATAGAGTGTCTCTGTTCAATATTTGGGCTAATTAAAGATTAGTCTTGGCCGGGCGCGTTGGCTCAAGCCTGTAATCCCAGCACTTTGGGAGGCCGAGACGGGCGGATCACGAGGTCGGGAGATCGAGACCATCCTGGCTAACACGGTGAAACCCCGTCTCTACTAAAAAAAATACAAAAACTA
This sequence comes from Piliocolobus tephrosceles, assembly GCF_002776525.5. Classification (NCBI taxonomy): domain Eukaryota; kingdom Metazoa; phylum Chordata; class Mammalia; order Primates; family Cercopithecidae; genus Piliocolobus; species Piliocolobus tephrosceles. The sequence goes on from NC_045439.1 coordinate 154,258,768, forward strand.
GCCGGGCGAGGTGGTGGGCGCCTGTAGTCCCAGCTCCTCGGGAGGCTGAGGCAGGAGAATGGCGTGAACCCGGGAGGCGGAGCTTGCAGTGAGCTGAGATCCGGCCACTGCACTACAGCCCGGGCGACAGAGCGAGACTCCGTCTCAAAAAAAAAAAAAAAAAAAAAAAAAAAATAAAGATTAGTCTTATATTATTGAAGAAGTCTGAATCCCTGTTACAGATACATTACACTTCAAGTCCTTCCGAGGAAGTGATGAGTTTTCTGGGAGCAAACCTTGTTGAAAAAATGAGTATTGTTCTAAAGACAAAGCTTGGCTTCCTGTTTTCCCTTAGCGTTCTTCACTCCATTCCCAAGTATTGTGTTTTGTTTTGCTGCTTCTTTTCTATTTAAACTCAGTAATACTATGAATATGTAAACAACTCCTAAAGTTTAAAAATCATTTCCTTTTCAATTTTTTTTTTTTGTAGAAACAGGGTCTGCCTATGTTGCCCAGGCTGGTCTTGAACTCCTGGACTCAAGTGATCCTCCTGCCTCAGCCTGTCAAAGTGCTGGGATTACAGACGTGAACCACCATGCCCAGTTCCTAAAACAGTTTTTTAAAAAAAAATTTAATTTTTTCCTTAATATTTGATGTAGATTCTTTTCTCATAAAACTGGGAAGATGTCATAAGACTTTTAAGTAAAAACAAAATGACAGTATGTGAAAATTATAAGGTATATGTATGCATTTAAAACTCTCAAAAGGGTAGAAGAATAATGTCAAACTGTTAATCTGTGTTTGGAGTAGGGAAAATAGAGGGATTATGTAGAACTTTGTCTTTCCTTCATTCATATTTTTTACTGTTGTGTATTATCAGAAGCATAGACATATTCCGATTTGAAAAGATGATTCTACAAACATTGTTGTTATAAAAGTAGGGAAGACGGTAGGCAAGACAATGCACATAAAAACCGTCGGGATGATCTCTGGGTGGTGAGATTATGTGGTGTCATGTGTGGTAAGTGTAAACGGGGGCTTTGTGGGGCAAGATGATCACTTGAGTTTGGACAGGTTCACTGCCTTTTTCTCCTTCCTCTGCTTTCCACGCGCGTGCGCGCCACACACACACACACACACACACAACCAAACCAAAAAAACACACACAATTTTTTTTTCTTCTGAACCTTTGAGTGGTGGATATGATGCCCTTTTACCCCTAAACACTTCAATGTGTATTTCCTAAAAGCGAAAAAATCTTTTATAACCATTGCACAATTATCAAAATCAGGACATTCACATTACTACAATTCTATGTAACCTTACAGAGGTTTCACCAGATGACCCAATAACGTCCTTTATTAGGCTTCGAATCTTGAGCAATGACATATAGATGAAAGGACACGTAAGAGAGTCTTCACTGTGGCAGTTACCGTGCCATCCTAACCACTCTAATCTACGTCTCTGATTGTTCCTGTGGCTGGGTTCTCAGCTACCTGCTTCCTGCTTGTTTTTTATTCAGCCTATTTCTCTAAACTTCTTGTCGATTTTATAAGCTACTAGAAATTCTTTTAGTGAATTCCTTTTCTACCTAAATTAGCCAGAGTTGGTTTCTATAGTTTGCAACCAAGACTGTAGTAAATTACATTTCCCTCCCACACTTCACATTTCAGAATCTTATTCATTTTCACATGCTCACCTCAAATGCCCCCCCCTTTTTTTTTTTTTTTTTGAGATGGAGTCTCACTCCGTCTCCCAGGCTGGAGTGCAGTGGTGCGATCTCTGCTCATTGCATCCTCTGCCTCCTGGGCTCAAACGATTCTCCTATCTCAGCCTCCCAAGTAGCTGGATTACAGGCTCCTACCACCACGCCCAGGTAATTTTTGTATTTTTAGTAGAGACAGGGTTTCACCACGTTGGCTGGACCGGCCTCAAAATCCTGACCTCAGGGAATCCACCTGCCTCGGCCTCCCAAAGTGCTAGGATTACAGGCATAAGCCACAGCGCCTAGCCTTGCTACCTTTTTTTTTTGGAGCCGGAGTCTTGCCTGTCGCCCAGGCTGGAGTGCAATGGCACGATCTCGACTCATTGCAACCTCCACCTCCTGGGTTCAAGCGATTCTCCTGCCTCAGCCTCCCAAGTAGCTGGGATTACAGGCACCCGCCACCATGCCTGGCTAATTTTTGTATTTTTATTTTTTTTTAGTAGAGACGGGGTTTCACCATGTTGGTCAGGCTGGTCTTGAACTCCTGACCTCATGATCTGCCCGCCTCGGCCTCCCAAAGTGCTGGGATTACAGGTGTGAGCCACTGCGCCTTGGCCTTCCTTTTTATTTATAGTAATTTGTAGTTTTAATTTGATAGTTTTCTTTTAATGAATATTCTGTGGGCAAAGTGCTTCTTTTTTTTTTGGAGACAGGGTCTCACTCTGTTGCCCAGGCTGGAGGGCAGTGGTGCAATCTTGGCTCACTGCAACCTCTCCCTCCTGGGTTCAAGCGATTCTCGTGCTTCAGCCACCTGACTAGCTGGGATTACAGGCACGTGCCACCACATCTGGCTAATTTTTGTATTTTTTGTGGAGACAAGGTTTTGCCATGTTGCCCAGGTTGGTCTTGAATCCCTGAGCTCAAGTCATCTGCCCGCTTCAGCCTCATGAGTAGCTGGGACCACAGGTGTGTGCTACCATGGCCTGATCTTTTTTTTTTTTTGTATGTAGAGACAGTTTGCCTATGTTGCCCAGGTTGGTCTCAGACTCCTGAGCCTAACCCTCCTGCTTCAGCCTCCCAAAGTGTTGGGATTACAGGTGTGAGCCACTGTGCCTGGTCCGTTTTTAGTTTTCTGTCACATATAATGAATATTGACTGCTGTCTCTCTAACCACAAGAAAATAGGTTTTTGGGTTTTTCTCTTACAGTGGTTAATGTGAAGATTTCAGATGAACTTTGTGGCTAACTAAGATCACCTGAGCATCCCTGGCGTGACTTGCTGAGCCTGCTCTCTGCTGTAGTTTACTTAGAATTCTTGTAGTTCCTGATCTTTTGATCCTCTTGTTTACTTCACACTTATTGATAACTTTTTTCCTTTCCTTTAATTTGCATGTGGTAAATATATCACTTTGATGTTGGGGTAAAAGGGCTTTCCTCCTAAAAGCGGGAGAGTTCTCTAGGCAGGGTATTAGTTTTTATTGCTGCTGTGATAAATTACCACAAATGTAGTGGCTTAAAACATACAAGTTTATTCCAGTTCTGGAGTTTAAGAGTCCAAAACGGGTCTCACAGGGTAAAATCAAGGCGTCTGCCGGGCTGAGTTCCTTTCTGGAGGACGCTGCGAGCATCTGCTTCCTTTCCTTTTCAGCTTCTAGAGGCTGCCCAATTCCTTGGCTCTTGGCCCCTTCCTCCGCCTTCAGAGCCAGAAACATTGCATGCCTCGGACCTTACTTCTTTGGTCACATCCCTTTCCCTTTCTCTCCTCTTCTGCCTCCCTCTTTCGCTTTTAAGGACTCTTGGGATTCCCTGGGCCCACCTGTGTAATCCGGCATAGTCTCCCTATTTTAATGTCAGCTGATTAGCAACCTTGATTCCTATCTGCAATTTTAATTCCAGTTTGCTCTGCAGTCTCACATATTCATACTCGGGGGATGAGGACATGGACATCTTTGAGGCACCTGGAATTCTGCCTATCACAGGTAGAAGTTGATATCTTTAATAAAGCAGTAAAAAAAGGTACAAGTGAACTTTGGTTTGAAAATTTTTAGAGTTCTTATCTTTTAGCCTGTATTTTTCTGGAGGAGTCATGCCCTGTGTTTCTCAACCTTTTAAACCCATGTCTTCTTTTGAAAAACAAGAATCACATTCTATGGTCAATAATAAACATATTCATTTTCCCCCGTAAAATATTCACATAAACAGCCCCCCAACCCTCCGCCCAAGTGTCTGAACTAAATAAGGTTTATCACACCTGTATTTAGCCTACAACTGGACCATCGTTTTTGACTTATGGATTCTTTTAAGCTCTGGGATATAGCATTCACACTTTTATTCAGACTTAAAATCTGTGTAATATTTGCTTTATTTTTATCACCAAACCCACTTCCCCCATAATAGTGATTATTTCTATTGTTATCGTGAACTTATTTAAAGAGGCAACAAATATTTTCTGGATGTGCCCATATACTTAAGAGGTAGGTAGGCTGCAGCTGGTGCTCGTTCAGCAAAAGTAAAAGGCCCAGCATCTCAATTGTGTACTTGACTAGAAGCTAATTTTTGTCTCATTGTTGTAACAGCTGAAGCAACTCATAGCAATAGGATAAGATGATTGATTTTATAAGATCTGTGGTTTCAGAGCATGTATCCCGCAGGGCACACACACTCTTTCTCTCTCCATATATATAAAATATATATATTTATTAAGCTTTACAGACTTTTGAAAAATTTTTTATTTTTTTTGAGACGGAGTCTGGCTCTGTCGCCCAGGCTGGAGTGCAGTGGCCGGATCTCAGCTCACTGCAAGCTCCACCTTCCGGGTTTACACCATTCTCCTGCCTCTGCCTCCCAAGTAGCTGGGACTACAGGCGCCCGCCTCGTTGCCCGGCTAGTTTTTTGTATTTTTTAGTAGAGACGGGGTTTCACCGTATTTGCCAAGATGGTCTTGATCTCTTGACCTTGTGGTTTGCCCGTCTCGGCCTCCCAAAGTGCTGGGATTACAAGCTTGAGCCACCGCACCCGGCCAAGCTTTACAGACTTTTAAGAACATTTTTAGATTGACAAAAAAATTGAGAGACTAGTCTAGAAAGTTCCCAATTACTCTGTACCCAGTTTTCCCTGTTATTAGCATCTCACATTAGTATGCCACATGTATTACAATTAATGAACCAATGTCGATATATGATTATTAAACAAAGTCCACACTTCATTCAGGTTTCCTTAGACTTTACCTAACGTCCATCATTTCTCTCTTTCAGGATCAAAGTATACTACATTACATGTAGTTGTCACGTCTCTCAGACTTTCCTTGTTTTTGGTGACCTTGATGTTTTGAGGAGTACTGGTCAGGTATATTGTAGGATGCGCCTCCATTCACACACTGTCAACATGCGTTATTGCTGTTGATGTAAACCTTGATCCCCTGCATAAAGTAGTTATTTGTCAGGTTTCTGCACTGTAAAGTTACTTGTTGCCTGCACCCTGCCCCGCTTTCTACGTGGCACCCTTTGGAAGGAAGTCACTGGGTAGCACCTTCCTTGAGGGTGGAGTGTCTATATAAATTATTTGTAATTCTATATGAGAGATTTGTCTACCTCATTTATGTATTTACTCGATCATTTTTACTAGTATGGACTCATGGATATTTATTTCATACTGTGTGCTCCAACCCAATACTACTTTTTGTTACTGCTCCAGTTCATTCCAGCTTTGGCCATTGGGAGCGCCTTCGGTTGGCTCCTGTGCTCCTTTGACATACCTTCATTCAAGTGTGTGTGTGTGTGTGTGTGTGTTTGGAGAGGTATGAGGACATACATAAAAATAAGATTAGCTGGGCATGGTGGTGCATGCCTGTAATCCCAGCTACCTGGGAGGCTGAGGCAGGAGGATTGCTTGAGCCCAGGAGTGTGAGGCTACAGTGAGAGATGACTGTGCCACTGTACTCCAGCCTGGGTGACAGAGCAAGATCCTGTCTCTAAGATAAATAAATGCATGCATACATTTTGATTTCACTTTGTATTGATTTCTCTTTGATCTGTTAGAACTGAGGATGAAGTAGATTTCAACATTAGGCTTTGCTCTGAATTTGAAAGTAATTTTTTTTGGTTGAGATCGAGGATGAGGAAGATGGTCAGATTAAACCTTGCCTGTTTTGTGTCTCTGTAGATCTGCCTTCCCATCGCATTTAGAATAAAACCCAAATTCCTTACCAGGCCATATAAGGCCCTTCATGATCTGACTCCTGCTTGTCTCTTAGACCTCATGACTTCTCTCTTTCCTCCTCCTTCAGGCCAGTGTATCCATAATACTGGCTTTGTTTCTGATGCTTCCGTGTGGCAGGATTGTTCTCTCCTGAGGATCTGAGAACTTGCTGTCAGGAATGTTCCGCTTTTCTACTCCTAGATCTTGGCGTGGCTTGCTTCCTTATTCCTTCTAGTTCTCTGCTTAAATATCAGTTGGCAGAGGTTTCTTTTCTGTTTTCTTTTCTTTTTTTTTTTTTTTTTTGAGAGGGGGTCTTGCTCTGTCACCCAGCCTGGAGTGATTTCGGCTCACTGTAACCTCTGCCTCCCAGGCTGAAGCGATCCTCCCACCTCAGCCTCCCGAGCGGCTGGGACCACAGGTGCGCACCAGCCCTCCTGGCTAATTTTTTTGTGTTTTTGTACAGACGGCGTTTGGCCATGTTGCCCAGGCTGCTGAGTAGGAGATCTGCCTGCCTCGGCCTCTCGAAATGCCGGGATTATAGGTGTAAGCCACCGCGCCCGGCCTTCAGAGGTTTCTTCACAGAGGTTGCCCCCATCGCTCTTCATCTCATACCTACTTTATTTTGATACCATTTATCACTCCCTGAAGTTATTGTGTCTTATGTATTTATACTAGCATTATAAATTATTCATTTTTTGTTGTTTGACTCCTCTGGTGGAATGCAAACTTCATGGCTGCTTGGACTCGGTCTCGTTCACTGCTGTATTCCATGCACATTGACTAATGCCTGGCATAGTATCAGCTCTCTGTAGATATTTGCTATGTAATGGAATAATGGATTTTGTGTTTAAGCAGGGGACTACTTCCAACATTCTGGAAACATTCACATTTATTTTCTGGTAGCAGGTTTTATGCTTTTCCTGTTACAATTAAAACCAGTGAAGGGAAAAGGGGTTTAGCTTCCATCTGAAATAAAATCCACTGTCTGGGCTCCTCTCTGGTTAGAGTCCTCTATTTTGCCATCAGTTAAAAAAAAGCCAGAATGAGTTTAAATTTCCCTGGCCAAAAAAGTGGCATCTGTCAGACTTTCTAACGTGTGTTTTCTTTCTTTGATGCCCTTCACAACCTGAAGGCATATAGATTAGGTCTTTTTAGTTGCTAGCAGCACACAGTAAGCAGCTGTTTACACTTAATATTTAACTGCCCACCTGGCCTTTGAAGCCTGGTGTGATTGAAGGGATGGCAAGCGACAGAGCCTTACAGAATGGGGCAAGAATAGGACAGTGTTCCAGAGGTCAGAGAGTGTTTTTGTTTTCTTCCATCTTTTGTTAGAGTCTGAAATAAATGGTGACACCTAAGAGGAGTTTAAGAAATTGTGCACCAAATCTCAGGTTTTACAAGAATGAATGACCAGGCTTTCTCTACCCTGACAGCATCGTCAAGAGGAAGGTGAGAGGTGGGCTGGGCCTGAGCTCTGGTATGTGTCGGTTATCATTATGTGATGCGGCCAAGAGAGACGCTGCCGCAACAATTATTACTTAGATTACTAGGGAGCACTTGGCCAAGATGAGGTTAGTCCACTGCAGCCTATTTCTCTTGCTGATGGCAACCAAACTCAGTGGGCAGATTACCTGAGGACTCAGAAAAATAAAGAAAAGCTGGCAGATCGTGAAGTGGAAGCCTGGAGAAGCAACCTGAGTGGGGGATGAGAGGGGTAAGTTTCTCATTGTTCTTTCCCTTTTCTTTTTTGAGACCGAGTCTCACTCTGTCGCCAGGTTGGAGTGCAGTGGTGCGATCTCAGTTCACTGCAGCCTCCTCCTGGATTCAAGCAATTCTGCCTCATCCTCCTGAGAAGCTGGGATTACAGGCGCATGCCACCACGCCAGTCTAATTTTTGTATATTTAGTAGAGACGGGGTTTCACCATGTTGGCCAGGCTGGTCTTGAACTCCTGACCTCGTGATCCACCCGCCTCGGCCTCCCAAAGTGGTGAGGTTACAGGCATGAGCCACCTGCGTGGCCTCATTGTTCTTTTCTATCTGGCTTTGAGCCAAAGGCAAGCTTTCAGCAGAGATGCAGTGGTGGTACAGAGGTAGCAAAAATCCAAGAGAAATCTCATCCTTCTGGCCAGAAGATCAGGAAAATGTAAGCTGGAGAGAGTGGGGGGGGAATGCCTTCCTTTTTGAATCACAGTGGGCAGAATCCTTGGAGTCTTTAAATTTCTGTGAAGCAGAGAAATAATCTCATACTTATGCAAAAGGTGTAAGGCACCCATAATGTTAGCATTGCTAACTCCAGGGGAATTTTACCAGCATGCAGATGTTCAGGCTTTGCGTGTCTGGCTGTGGCCCAGCCTCAGAGTTTGTGTACCCTTCCTGCTGCATAATCCTGATCCTGGGATTTGCATTTTTGTTCTGATGGATGGGGAGCTTTGAGAAAATCCACCTTTCTCTAATACAAGGTAAAAGCTTTCTCCCTTCTGCAGGAGCCTTTGCTGCCCTTTCTTTTAATTAAATATTTTTTCCTCCCTAATGTTGGGAGAGCTTCCTAAAGGTCACAATTGAAAAGGGCTGCAGAAGGGAGATGCAGATTATAGTAGTATTCTGTCTTGTCATGGGGGAAATTGTGAATCGTTCGGCCTCTGAAAAATGTTTTCTCCTGTTTCTCCATTCTAGTTAACATTGTTGGGATTGGAAGGAAGGAATTTTTGCTAACATGTGGCCATGATGCCATTTATTTGATGGCTGAGGAGCAACAGAAAGCAGTTCAGCTAGAGGGCATGCCAGCCAAACACCTTTCAAATGTCATGCATTGTGTGGAGTAGGTTTTAAGTATAATACATGCACTTGTCTTTATTGCAAACAATGCTGTCTTATTCCATCTACAAAATATTTGCACTTGAATTCTCTAAGTACAAATTTTGCAGTAGTTGTCATTTACTTTCTATGGACTTTAGGAATGCTGCTTACACAAGTGCTGTGAGTGCTCACTGCTTTTTCATGTTAATGTTGTCATATGGAAGTGCTCTTATTTTATTTTATATTTATTTTTGAGATGGAGTCTTGCTCTGTCCACCCAGGTTGGAGTGCAGTGGCGTAACCTTGGCTCACTGCAACCTCCACCTCCTGGGTTCACCTGATTCTCCTGCCTCAGCCTCCCCAGTAGCTGGGATTACAGGCACCTGCTACCATCTCCAGTTAAGTTTTGTATTTTTAGTAGAAACGGGGTTTCACCATTTTGGCCAGGCTGGTCTCGAATACCTGACCTCAAATAATCTGCCCGCCTTGGCCTCCCAAAGTGCTGGGATTACAGGCATGAACCACCTTACCCGGCCATGTGTAAGTGCTCTTAGAGATACAGAGAATAAGCCAGGCGCAGTGGTTCACCTGAGGTTGGGAGTTCCAGACCAGCCTGACCAACATGGAGAAACCCCCATATCTACTAAAAATACAAAATTAGCTAGGCGTGGTGATGCATGCCTGTAATCCCAGCTAGTCGGGAGGCTGAGGCAAGAGAATCACTTGAACCTGGGAAGGGGAGGTTGCAGTGAGCGGAGATGGCGCCACTGCACTCCAGCCTGGGCAACAAGAGCGAAACTCCGTCTCAAAAAAAAAAAAAAAAAAAAAAAGAGAGAAAAAAAGATACAGAAAATATTTTTTATCTGAATGTGGTGGTCTGTGCCTGTAGTCTCAGCTACTTGATAGGCTAAGGCAGGGCGCCAGAGCAAGACTCCATCTCTAGAAAAAGAAAAAGATGCAATTTTTTAATAGAAAAATTCACCCAGGCCAGAAATGAGAAAAGATAGGCATTTTATAGACTCTTCATCAGGGAAGAACTGAAAAGGAGAATAGATTCAAAAGAGGAGCTTCAGTGCTCACTTTGGCAGCACGTATACTAAAATTGGAACGATTCAGAGCAGATTAGCCTGGTTCCTTCGCAAGGATGACACGCACATTTGTGAAGCGTTCCATACTTCTTCCGCATGTTCTCCCTCATAGGTGGGAATTGAACAATAAGAACACTCGGACACAGGGTGGGGAGCATCACACACCGGGGCCTGTCGTGGGGTGGGGGGTGGGGGAGGGATAGCATTAGGAGAGATACCTAATGTAAATGACGAGTTAATGGGCGCAGCACACCAACATGGCACAGGTATACATATGTAACAAACCTGCACGTTGTGCACATGTACCCTGGAACTTAAAGTATAATAATAATAAAGGGGCTTCAGCTGCTGGAAAGCTAGAGGAGCATATGTGAAATCATTTTCTGTCGGGTAAAATATATATGCAGAAAAAGACTTTTCAGATGATTGGGCCAGTGATTATTCCTCACCATTTGGTCAGTGTGTGCGTATCGACTGTCTCCACACGGGGTAGGTGCTTAAAAGGAAAAGAATTTTGGTAGGTCCGTTTGTTTTTAATACGCAATGGCAAATCAAACAGCTTTTACTGGTTAGGGCTGGAGTTTGGCCCTTTTCTAAGAAAACAAGTAAAACATTATGTGAAGGTTGTATCTGGTGCCTTATGACATTTGGCCTAATTCGTGAAACTTACAGCTTTTCATGACAAGGAGAGTGAGGTCATAATTCAGTCATGGGGCTTGAATGTGATATGAGGCGCTTTTATGAAGGTATCCACAGCTTTATGAAGTTACAGCTGCCCGTCTGTAACCCAGAGCAAGTACTCATGAAAGAGCAGCGAGAACTGAAATGCATTTCAGAGCTGTGAGGTGGTGTGAGAAGACGGGATGTTCTGCCAGGTGATGGCAGTAACCCTTTAGTTAACAAGGACGCCTAGAGGCTTAAACCAGATGATCTACATGCTCTAAGAGAAATCGTATTGTTTCCACCAAATTTCTAATTTGCCTCCTTGGATTTATGTTGTGGAGCAAACTTGTAAAGGCATCAGTAAGAAAGTTCTAAACGCTGAAAAGAACACTACACTTTTAAAACCTCTATTTCGAGGCATAGAAAACGTGTTTAAAAAATCAAGACATTTTTGAACTTGTTGTATGCATTAAAGTGTAATTGCCTACAAAAGAACTGCTTAAGACTTTGCAATTCTATTTTTCTAAGTTTTGCTACAATAAATAGTCATGTATTGCTTAATGGGGATATAGTCTGAGAAACATGTCATTAGGTGATTTGTCATCGTGCAATACCAGAGAGGGTACTTACATAAACCTAGATGGTGTAGCCTACTGTATACCAGGCTGTATGGCATAACCTGCTGTGCTAGGCTACAAACCTGTGCAGCATGTTACGGTACTGGATACTGTAGATAGTTGTAACACAATGGTGAGTATTTGTGTGTCTAAACATAGAAAAAGTACAGTCAACTTACTGTGTATAGGATGAGAAATGGTACATCTGTATAGGGTGCTTTCCATGAATGGAGCTTGCAGGACTGAAAGTTGCTCTGAGTGAGTGAGTGAGTAAGTGGTGAATGAATATGAAGGCCTAGGACATTACTGTACACTACTGTAGACTTTATAAACACTGTACACTGAGGCTACACTAAACTTTTAATTTTTTTAATAATTGGCCGTAGTTTATTGTAGTTTTCTTACTTTATAAACTTTTAAATATTTTTGCCTTTTTGACTCTTGTAATAACACTTAGCTTCATAAATTCCGGACACAATATCACTGTCTTCCACGTCCACATCTTGTACCACTGGAAGGTCATTAGGGCCAGCAAAATGCCTGGAGCTGTCATCTCCTATGTAACAATGCCTTCTTTTGGAATACCTCCTGAAGGACCTGCTTGAAGCCTACAATTAGCTTTTTAAAAAGTAAGTAGAATGACTATACTCTAAAATAATGGTAAAAAGTACAATATAGTAAATAAATCAGTAACCATTTAGTATCATTATCAAGTATGTACTGTACATAATTGTATGTGCTAGACTTTTATATGACTGGTAACGTAGTAGGTTTGTTTACACCAGTATCGCCACAAACATGTGAATAATGCCTTGCACTATGGCATTATTTTCAGCTCCATTATGACCTTATGGGACCACTGTTGTAAATGTGGTACATTGTTGACCAGAATGGTATATGGTGCATTATTTAGTTGCTAGACAATGGAGTTTTTAATCATTTTAGAACCTTAGGCTTACTGGCCGGGCGCAGTGGCTCACGCCTGTAATCCCGGCACTTTGGGAGGCTGAGGTGGGTGGATCACTTGAGGTCAGGAGTTCGAGACCTGCCTGGCCAACATGGTGAAACCCTGTCTCTACTAAAAATACAAAAATTAGCTGGGTGTGGTGGCATGCACCTGTAGTCTCAGCTACTCGAGAGACTGAGGCAGGAGAATTGCTTGAACTGGTAGATGGAGGTTGAAATAAGCTGATTGCACTTGTACTCCAGCCTGGATGACGTAGCAAGACCCTGTCTCAAAAAAAAAAAAAAAAAACCAAAAAACCTTACTGAAATCACTTATCTTGGTTAATTGGCATCTTATGAGAATTGATAGTTACATGATGATAGGGACGTTACCTGAAAAATCTTAAGTGGTTGATATCTTCTCTCTTGAAGTGTTATTCTTAGGGGAATCTGCTTAACTTTATTGGAATGGGGATGAAATCTCCATGCTCTTTAAAATGGTATGGTGGTGGTTGCTTTGCTTTGTTTCGTTTTGTATGAGAGCTCAGTTCTAGGCTTTTGGATGAATTGTTAATAGGTGAACAGAGTGAGTGGATTTGAGACAGGTAGTTGGGTTTATTGTAGGTGAGAAGCTTTGTCAAATGATACCTTTTTTTTTTTTCCCCTTGAGACAGCGTCTCATTCTGTCATCCAGGAATGCAGTGGCACAATCACAGCTCATTACAGCCTCGACCACCTTGGGCTGAGGTGATGCTCCCACCTCAGCCTCCTGAGTACCTTGGACTACAGGGATGTGCCACCACGCCCGGCTAATTTTTGGTACTTTTTTGTAGAGATGGGGTTTTGCCATGTTGCCTGGGCTGATCTTGAATTCCTGGGCTCTAGTAATCCACCCACCTTGGCCTCCCAAAGTGCTGCAATTACAGGTGTGCGCCACCACACGTGGTTGGCAGATGATATTTTGGTGAACCTGAGTTATTTAGAAGGTAATGGTCTGGAACTCTGAATGTGAAGAGGAAACAAACCTTTTGTTTTTGACTAAACAGTTACGCTGGTTTAAAATGGACCACTCACCGGAGAAGGGAATTCTCTGAGTATTTAATTTGTTTCTGATTATATACTCCATAGCATACAAGCAAGTAGAGACACTTGGGTTTAGTTAGTGGAGAAAAGTTTGTTGACTGGATCAAAAACTCCTGTTGGTAATATTTTAAAAAGATTCAGGTTACATTTTGTAGCCCAGGAGATACATATTGCTGAGATACTTTTGACTGAAGTGTGGCATGAAGGGAAAGGGGAAAATTTGTAAGAATAAAGAGTCGTGTGGCCACATGCAGAGTATCAAGTACCAGGAAGTAGATAAAATTGACCAGGTGAGGTGGAGAGGTCAGTACCGATGTGAGCCTAACTCGGTGTCTATTAGTATTGTAACTTTACTACCTAATAAGATTTTTTAAAGTCTGTGGTTTTGTTGATCTGATAGTACTGTGTACTTCATTCTAATACAGTACGTAGGAGAGATAAATTGCTTTCCGGTTTTTGTTTGTTGTTTTTGTTTTTTGAGATGGAGTTTTGCTCCTGTTGCCCAGGCTGGAGTGCAATGGCACAATCTCGACTCACTGCAACCTCTCCCTCCTGGGGTTCCGAGTAGCTGGAATTATAGGCACGCACCACCATGCCCGGCTAATTTTGTATTTTTAGTAGAGACGGGGTTTCTCCATGTTGGTCAGGCTGGTCTCGAACTCCCGACCTCAGGCTATCCGCCCGCCTTGGCGTCCCAAAGTGCTGGGATTACAGGCATGAGCCACCGCGCCCAGCCACTTTCCAGTTTTATGTCCACATAATGGTTACCGTTCAGATCTGAGGGTGTATTGTTTGAAGGAAAGTTAGAGTGCATCTAAGGAGCCAGGAATGTACTGTCTCCAATTCTTGATTCTGCTAACGAATGGTAATTACTCTTTCATGCCACTCATTTTTATCATTTTGTCTCTGAAATTAAATAACACCTATGAGAAAGATATAAGGGCCTGGAGAAGGAAAGGGATAGAGTGAAGATCCCTTTGAGACGTGTCACTCAACATTAGCTTTGTGGGTTTGTTTACCTTTTTCTCTGTCAGAGTCTCTCTACCCACTTTTTTTTCCCTCGTGTATTGCCGTTTCTGAGCAAGATTGAGAGTTGACAACTGTTACTTTTTTTGTTCCTAAAGACCAAGGGTGGAATTTTTAGTTCATTTCCCCCATTATCCTTAAACAGTGAGATTGTATTATAATAAAACGTTTTTGGGTATTTTGTGGAATTTTTAGAAAGGCGCTCCTTTGTTATCTTTTTCCCCACGCTAACAGCTTCGCATGGGATTTGACTGTGATCCTTTGTTGTTGCTCGTCTTCATGCAAAGTCAGTTTTCCCAACTTTTAGAAAGGAGACACCTGTTAAGGACAGCTTTTCAGGCGTCAGGATTCTAGAGTACCGGAAGTCTTCTGTTGTCTTGAAGTGTTTAAAAAGATGGTCCCTGCTTCTCAAATCCAGCACCCCTCACCCCCTCTATCTGACCCTTCCTTTCCCTTTATCTTTTCTTATTCCTCTTCTGCTCAATTTGAAATCTGCCCCCAGGAGTTTCTCTTCAGAGTGGAGTTTTGTCTGGCCAAAGAGCTTTGGCCAGTTAGTTTTGAGAGGTCAAGAGGCCACATTCTCAGCTCCTTCAGCCTTGGCTGCAAATTCCTCGAACTCACCAACTGTTGGAGTAGACCCGACATACTTAGCGGCTGTTCCCAGACGGGCCCGCTGAACTTTCCAGTTGAGTGCCTGCTGTTTGTTTTGGGATGCCCAGGTCTGTCAGATGCTGCACTGATCCCCTCTGCTTCCTCTCACAGACACTGGTACCTACTTTGCAGGTCTTGTGACTGTTGGTGATTTGTACCTGCTCATATTTGGGACTTCATGGAAATACTTTGTCACCTAGGCTTTTGTGGCTGTTTCCTGTGGATTTTTTATTTTGCTATCCTAGCTGCTCTGTGTATTTTTTATCAGGGGAACTGGGAAAGCCATACTGCTGCTGCTCCCATCTTCCCAGAATCTTCAAACACATTCTTTTTTTCTTTTCTTTTTTTTTTTTTTTGAGACGGAGTTTCGCTCTTGTTGCTTAAGCTGGAGTGTAATGGCATGATCTTGATTCACTGTAATCTCTGCCTCCCGGGTTCAAGCAATTCTCCTGCCTCAGCCTCCCAAGTAGCTGGGATTTCAGGTGCGAGCCACCACGCCCGGCTACTTTTTCATACTTTTAGTAGAGACGGGGTTTCGCCATGTTGGCCAGGCTGGTCTCAAACTCCTGATCTCAGGTGATGTGCCCGTGTCGGCCTCCCAGAGTGCTGGGATTACAGGCGTGAGCCACCATGCCCGGCTAAATGTGTTTTTCTTTTTTCAAAATTTCCCATTGTTGATTTCCCTGGGTTTTGTTTTGAACAGCTGTTACTGTTGGTTAGAAGCACGTTCTTTGCTAATACCAAGGCACGGGATAATGAGAGTTCCCTCTGCCCCGCCAGCAGGTGGAAGATAGCAGCCTTCCTTCAGTAGGCTCATCTCAGGCCGTGAGTCTCCATCTAGGGCAGGACTGTGTCTCGCTCTGGGGTCCTCGTACATACGGTTCCCTCAGCCGATGATGTCATCCTCCTGCTTCGCACTGGCTCACAAGCCTGGTCCTGAAGATGTCCCCCATCCCCCCTTGTCCCCCTTTGGTAGTGCTTTTTCTGTGCTTCCATAACATCTTGTGAATGTTTTATAGTAGCTGATATCACACTATATATGTTTACTTCTGCATGTTTCCCACAGCACTGTGAGTTCTTGAGGCTGGGGCCCTTGGCTTATTGGTCTTTGTGTTCCCAATGCCTGATCCAGTGCTGGGACTCAGTAACTACTCAGGAAACACTGGTCAATGAATGTCGGCAAGTTAGTGGTGCAAGGAGCAAAAGTAGCTCTCTGTGGACACATTGCAGGACAGACAAATGTAAAAATAAGTGCCACTTAGAGTCGTACTTAAAGAAATGAGTTTGTCCTGGGAAGGAACTATACTATTTTTATTTTCATTTTATTTAAAAAATTTGGCCAGGCACAGTGGCTCACACTTGTAATCCTAGCACTTGGGGAGGTCAAGGCAGATGGATCGCTTGAGGTCAGGAGTTTGAGACCAGCCTGGCCAACATGGCGAAACCCCACCTCTACTAAAAATACAAATATTAGCTGGGCATGGTGGTGGGTGCCTGTAATCCCAGCTACTCAGGAGGCTGAGACATGAGAATCGCTTGAACTCAGGAGGCGGAGGTTGCAGTCAGCCGAGATTGTGCCATTGCACTCTAGCCAGGGCAACAGAGTGAGACTCTGTCTCAAAAAAAAAAAAAAAAAAAAAAAACTTGTGGTAGAGAGGAGGAGACACTGGTCAAGTCCTTAGTATGCTACATTTATTTCGATTATAACCATTTAATTATAACCATTAAAAAGGTGGTGGGGAATTTAGGAAATTTAAAACAGACCATGACAATGATTAAGAAATTGGAAATTTGTGCTTATAAAGGAAAAACCAATGGTTAACTCAGGTGAAAAGTAAACATAACCCCAGAACCTAGCCGTAGGACAGACTAGTACACTGTGATTTCTGCATGTGCTTGCTTGAGGGCAGAGGCTTGACCTCTCTAGGTTCCTTCTAGTTCAGTAATGCTTTACTTGTTAATTAAGTTCTCTTCCTCTGGTGACGTGAGGGTTTGGAAAGTATCTTCAAGTGGGCCAGAAGACAGCTATTTAATGGTCTGATTTTTCTGGAAAGTGATATGTGATGACATTAAAACCTGAGTAACTAAGGAAACCAGACTTGCGCTGGTAGATACGAGAGTTGAAAATTTAACTGAGACAGAGACAAAAGAAAATCTGGCCATTTGCAGCATTAACCATATGCAGTGAAATCCCAGCAAAAATGGAACAGAGAGGCAGATGTACCTGAAGCATCCCTTTCTCCCTTCAGAAAAACAGTAAATAGTCAGTGTCAATTGTTGAGGTGAATACATTTTGCACACTAAGGTCACCCAGAAATACTCAGGGTCTTTATATAAAGACATTTTTTATAAAGATGACCTTTAATCATATGATTTAACGAAGGACATTTTTTACCGATAGGCCTTATAGTTGTGTCACTACTTATTGTGTGTGTCTGTGGATTAAATAGATTGACAAAGCAAAAAGGTATCTTTTCTCTAAGATCATAACTACGCCAAGAAGCACATTGTCTTTGTATAGGACCATTTAATGCCTTCTTTACTAGAAAAGTTGTTGATGGTAATCTAGCTCATAGACTTTACCTGGGAGTTGGGACTTGCAAAATGACTTAATTTGGTAGTTTCCAAACCTTGTTAAAAAGCTGAAAAAGTCCCACATTCTTATAAGAAGCTCATTTTTTAAAGCAGATAAAATGAAACTGATTCTATTGCCATTTCTCCCTTCCTTTCTTAGGTCCTCCCTAAAAGGACCTCCCCAAAGTGTAGTTTAAAATCACTAATTAGTCCAATAAAAGTTACTCCAGTCTAATTTCCCAAATTATCCTTAAGTCACTGAAGCATAGAACTCGCAAGGTCTTGATTTTAAGAAATCCCATAGTCTGTCCCTGGTGTGGGCTGCCTGCAGATGCTAATGACCTTCCTGTGCCTTCCAGTTTTAGCCAACTTTGAAGCAACATGACACACGTGAGAAAGATATAAGGACTTGGGGAAAGAGAGAGATGGAATGAGAAGCCTGTGAGACGAGTCATTGAACAGCTGCACTGAGGGCTGAGTTTCCATTTTCTTGGTCCTGGGATGTCTCTTCTCCCTTCCTCTCTGCTTTTTCCTTATACTGACCACAAGGAAGGGCAGCTCTATATACTTCTCTTGCTAGAGAAACAGTTGAATTTGACTATCATGTGTATCATTTTATTCCCATTCTTAATGGCCACAGTGTTTTGGAGCCCAAATATTTATTATTAGGTACATTGTTCTGGGATCAAGAAATTCACATATATGCCATATACTGCATTTATTCATTTTTTCAAATATGATGTATATCTTATTTAATGTACAATGTATATTTTATTTAATACGCAAAGACAAATGGAAATGTCCTTTTTTTGTATATCCATATCCTTTTTAATTCAGTCTTTTATTGAAATTTCACTTCTTGAAAGAATTGTTTCTGCTAGCGTCGTTCCCCCTGCCTTTTTTTCCTTTTTCATATAGGGCTAGTAAACAAAGTTTTTTTTTGAGACAGAGTCTTGCTCTGTCACCCAGGCTGGAGTGCAGTGGCATGATCATAGCTCATTGCAGCCTTGAGCTCTTGGGCTCAAGTAATCCTCCTGCTTAGGCCTCCCAAAGTGTGGGAATTATAGGGATGAGCCACAATGCCCAGCCCTAGCACACTTTTCAAATATCGAAAACTGTCACTGACTTCTTTAATTTTGATGGTTTGTGAATTTTTCTATTGTTAAAAAGATAATGTTTTTTAATAGTGAAAAAAGCAGTGTTAAGTTATTGCCTATGGTCCAAATGATTATATAAGATAAAAATGACCTTAATAGGGTTACAAATATAAAAGCTGGCAATTAACTATTAATCAGTGATATATTTTAAGGCTCAATAACATTAAACATTTTGAAATAGTCTGAATTAATATTATTTTTCAATTATACACATTGTAAAATTTTAATAGAGCATATTTGACATTATTCATCACTGCGATTAGTTTTTGGTGACTTTTTATTGGAGGGTTTCCTTAAATGTGTTCTTTCTCATTTCTTTCTATTCTACCTATTCCCTTCTATGATATAATTTACCTTTTGTGAGGAACATAGGAGGTGGGTGAAAAATGTGTGAATGTTTTTGAACTCCTTATTAGCTTCAAAACAGGAAAGCCTTTTCTATACCTTTTTGCTCCAGAAGAAAGTAGAACCAGCGACCTGCAAAAACTAGGTTCTTATACGTAAAAGGCTTTAAATAAGCTCTGTTGTCTGGTTGTTATATGTTGTTAGTATTAATAACTTCTGAAATTTTACTGGCTTATCTGAAGGCTCTTGGTGATAGAGATAATCTTTAAATATTCTCTTGGCAACCTCTTTTATTTATGTATTTATTTTTGGTAAGAAAAGGTAGGAGGATATTTAATGAATAAGGTTGCCCAAATACACTGTTCATAGGTGGTCCAGTTAAATTAAGCAGATTATAAATTAATGTAAATTACTGTTTCTTTATTGTAAGTTAAATAGGATGGCAGCTTCAGTAAGTAAATCTTTTTATTACTTCGGTTAAGCATATGGTTCCTTTTGTCTAGTTGGTCTAATCCATTGTTAAAGGTAGGGTCGTGAAGTTTCTAACTATTATTGTTAAACTTTCTATTCTCCCTTCAATTCTGTCAGTTTTTGCTTCATACATTGTGGAACTTTGTTCCTAGGAGCATATGTTTATATGTTCATAATTGTTATGTTTCTTTTTTTTCTTTTAAGAGATAGGATTTCACTCCATTGCCCAGGCTGGAGTACAGTGGCATGATCATAGCTCACTGTAACTTCAAACTCTTGGGCTCAAGTGCTGGGACTACAGGTTCATGCCACCACGCCCAGCTAATTTTTTATTTTTATTTTTGTAGCAATGCTCTCTATGTTGCCCAGACTGATCTCAAACTCTCTGGCCTCAAGTGATCCTCCCTACCTCGGCCTCCCAAAGCATTGGGATTGCAGGCATGAACCACTGTACCCAGCCCAATTGTTATATCTTTTTAATTGACCTTTTTATTATTATGTAACAGCCTTCTTGGTCTTTATAATGATTTTTGTTTTAAAGTCTATTTTGTCTGATATTTATGTAGTCATGCTAGCTCTTTACTGTTTGCTTAGAATTTTTTTTATCCTTTTTCTTTCTTTTACTGCTACTTGTACCTTTGAATTCTAAAGTGAATCTCCTGTAGACAGCTATAGTTGGATATTAGTTTTTTAAAAAATCTATATGTTATAGGCCCAGCAATACAGTTATACACATGTTGTTTTATACAATTGCTTTTAAAATCAGTAAAGGGAAGAGAGGAGAAGAAATAGGCATTTATGTGATATTTTATAGTTACATAATTACGGGTGCTCTTTGTTTGTTTCACGTGGATTTGAATTGCTGTTTAGGACCACTTGTTTTAGCTTGAAGAACTTTATGTTAGTGTATCTTGTAAGGTGGGCCTGTTATCACAAATTTTCTTACTTTTTGTTTATCTGGGAATGTCTTTTTCTCATCCTCATTTTTGAAAGATAACTTTTCTGTATGTAGGATTCTTGGCTGACAGTTTTTTTCCTAGGAACACTTTGAATATGTTATATTATTCCGTTGATTCTGATGAGAAGTTAGCCATTAATTTTCTTTGGGTTGTCTTGTGATGAGTTGTTTTTTCTTTTATCTTGATTTTCAGTATTTTCTCCGTAAGTGTGTGTGTGTGTGTGTTTTAATTTTATTTTTAACAAAATGGAGTGGGTCTGCAGAATCCTTGTTTTGGGCTTTTAGCATTTTAATTATATATCTGTGACTCTCTTTGCATATATACTAGAAGTTCGTTGAGCTTCTTGGATGTATAAAGGTTTTTCATTGGCTAGGTGCGGTGGCTCATATCTGTAATCCCAGCCCTTTGGGAGGCTGAGGCGGGCAGATCACGAGGTCAGGAGATCGAGACCATCCTGGCTAACATGGTGAAACCCCATCTCTACTAAAAATACAAAAAATTTTCCAGGCATGGTGGCATACGTCTGTGGTCCCAGCTACTTGGGAGGCTGAGGCAGGAGAATCACTTCAACCCGGGAGGCGGAGGTTGCAGTGAGCTGAGATTGCGTCACTGCACTCCAGCCTGGGTGACAGAGCAAGACTCTGTCTCTCAAAAAAAAAAAGGTTTTTCATCAACTTTGGGAAGTTTTCAGGTATTATTTTTCTTCTTTTTCTTTTTAAGGGACAGGATCTTGCTCTGTCCCCCAGGCTTCAGTGCACTGGCGCAATCATAGCTCACTGCAGCCTCAAACTCCCAGGTCAGCTGATCCTCTCACCTCAACCTCCTGAGTAGCTGGGACAACGGATGTACACCACCATACCTGGCTAATTTTTATCTTTTTCGTGGAGATAGGGTCTTGCTATGTTGCCTAGGCTGGTCTCGAACTCCTGGCCTCAAGCAGTCCTTCTGCCTTGGCTTCCTAAAGTGCTGGGATTACAGAAGTGAGCCATGGTGCCAGGCCCACCCGTTATTTTCGACTATTTTATTTTCCTGTGATAGGTGATTTTTGTCTTCCAAAATTTTTGATATGTTTAAATTCTAATCTGCAGTATCTGTGAGTGTGATCTTACTTGGAAATAGGTTCTTTGCAGAGGTAATCAAAGATAAAACAAGGTCTTACTGGATTAAGGTAGGCCGTAATCCAGTATAACTCATGTCCCTGTAAGAATGGAGAAGATACACACCCGTAGAGGAGAAGATGCCATGTGAAAATGGCAAAAGAAGGAATGCTAAGGATGCCAGCAACCACTAAGAAGCTGGAGAACATCATGGAACAGATTCTCCCTCAGAAGTTCCAGGAAGAGCCAACCCTACCAATACCCAGATTTCAGACTTCTAGCCTCCAGAACTGAGAGAGAAAAACGTTTCTGTGGTTTTAAGCCATCTAATTTGTGATACTTTGTTATGACAGCTGTAGGAAAGTAATACAGATCTTGGGACCAGGAAATGGGGTGCTGCTCTAACAAATACCTAAAAGTATGGAAGTGGCTTTGGAATTGTGTAGTGAGTAGAAGCTGGAAGAATTTTAAGGTGCATGATAGAAGCAGCCTGGGTTGTCCCGAAGATACTGTTGGTAGAAATATGGACATTAAAAGAGACTCCAGGTAGGTCTCAGATGGAAATGAGGAACATGTTACTGGATACTAGAAGAAAAGCATGCCTTGTTTGAAAGTGGCAGAGAATTTGGCTGAATTATGTTCTATGTACAGTTCCCATATGTATGTGTAAGGGGCCGTCGTCTCTCCTGTTTGGAGAATGACATAGAGTTATCATGACAATTCTTATTATTAGGAAGTTGATTCATTTTTTTTATTTCATGTTTTCATTTTCATTCTGCAGAGCAGGTGAAGTCAAAACAACCCTTGCCTATTGGAAAAGCTGTAAAACATTAAGCTACTCTTTCTAGTTGGGAATCTCAATTTGTTTTAAATGGATTTGTGTGTCTGTGTGTGTCATTGGACAAGATAATAGCTCGGCAGTGGTTTGATTATATAATAGGTCTTCAGCTTATTAATCTAATTGGATTCCTGTTAATCTCTGAACAGTGCAACCAGTGACCATTGTCCAGGTATGAAATACTACAGCGAAAACCACCAGACTGATTTTGTAACGATATTTATATGAAAATGATGCCTTTATCTTTACAGTTTTCACCTTGTTTTCTGATCAGTATTTTATTTGCTCTCTTCTTTTTCTCCATATTGAGGCTTTGCCTATTTTTATTTTGTCTCAGATCTTTGCACAATGAACCTATAAAATCTCTAGTTTTTAAGATACATCTTTCAGTTACATCGAATGTCTTCTAAACTTTTTTATTATTATTCCTTCTTACTACTCTCTTGTGAATGAAGGCTAATGACAGCTCTGTTTGTCTCTGCATTTGGGTCCGGGTAATGAGATCCTTGTTCAGTAGTTCTTCTAATTTGGGGACTGGTGAGTCATTCATATGCACAAGGATCAGCCTATTATAAACATTTGGCAGGACCATTAATTTGGTCTAGGTCTCCCACTTGCCATTTCGGTGCTTGTGTCACTGCATTAATAGTTCCTTAGGTGTTTCAGATCATAATCCTCTTTTAGATCAAGGTACTTATTTTGCCCAGGTTTACATTTTTGCCATGTGTTATAGCTATGTTCAGAGGTTTTATAGGTTTTATACTAACTGGAGAAGCCTTTCTCAACTCTGTTGACCCAATGGGCCAACAAAAGAATATTGAATTTTCCCAGACAGAACCCTGCCGGTGTTTTCAGGTCTAGTTCTGTCCTGCAGATTCTCATCAGTTACAAGGCTATTTTTTTTTTTATTTAATTTTTTTTTTTTTTTGAGATGGAGTCTGGCTCTGTCGCCCAGGCTGGAGTGCAATGGCATGATCTCAGCTCACTGCAAGCTCTGCCTCCCAGGTTCATGCCATTCTCCTGCCTCAGCCTCCCGAGTAGCTGGTAGTACAGGCGCCCACCACCACGCCCGGCTAATTTTTTGTAGTTTTGGTAGAGGCGGGGTTTCACTGTGTTAGCCAGGATGGTCTCGATCTACTGACCTCATGATCCGCCCGCCTCAGCCTCCCAAAGTGCTAGGATTACAGGCGTGAGCCACCGTGCCCGGCTAAGGCTATTTTCTGCAGAATGTTCCTGGTATTTGTTATTTGCATAGCAGATTCTATTGTATATGTTTAATCTGCCAGCATCTTTTGATTCTCAGAAACTTGCAGGAATGCTCTAGTTTTCAGGCAGCCTTTGCAGTCCCTAGATCGTAATGTAGAATGCCATCTTTTTGTTTTGACAGGGAGGCTTTATGATGATATTTGAGGGCTGAAAGTGATCTTGAAAGGCCAATTAGTCTATTATTTCTTTTTTTTTTTTTTTTTTTTTTTGAGACGGAGTCTCCCTCTGTCGCCCACGCTGGGGTGCAGTGGCCGGATCTCAGCTCACTGCAAGCTCCGCCTCCTGGGTTTATGCCATTCTCCTGCCTCAGCCTCTGGAGTAGCTGGGACCACAGGCGCCCGCCACCTCGCCCGGCTAGTTTTTTGTATTTTTTAGTAGAGACGGGGTTTCACCATGTTAGCCAGGATGGTCTCGATCTCGTGACCTTGTGATGCACCCGTCTCGGCCTCCCAAAGTGCTGGGATTACAGGCTTGAGCCACCGCGCCCGGCCCTAGTCTATTATATCATGAAAGTGTATGAAAGTTGATTCAAGTGAGGATTATTGACTAGTGTTAAATTTGTTAAGTGAATGGTTGGGGAACTAGAAATTTACAGTGGATCAAATAACACTGCACAAGCAATTTCCTATATGAAGGAGGGAAGACGTATCTGTACAGTGGGTGAGTGGATCAGACTTCATTATCCAAACCCTGTGGCCCATCTTAGTTATTATATATAGTGCTTATGTTTGTTCAGCCATCTTATGTGATGTAACAAAGGGTTCAAAGCACCATCTGTGATGTATTTTAGCCAAAAATATTTAGCTTGACTCCATTGAGCACTTAAATTTTTAAGATTAGTTTATAGATAATATTGGAGATAAAAAAAATCTATAAATAATACCACGAGGAAGCAGCCAGACCTGGCCTGGCCTTGTGAATAAGTCAGTGTCATAAAAATAGGGACTGTGCTAGATTCAAAGAGACTTAAGGAATAAACAATTAGATACAGTTCCTGGTCCTGGATTGGATACTGTCTTGGAAAAACCAGCTGTATAGGACATTCTTTGGGTTAGGGAAATTTGGAAATAGCCTGGGTGTTACATGAAATGAAATTTATTAAATGGAGAGATGAAGAATATTTTTTAAAAATCTGGTGACCAAAAAGAAGTATATATAAATATATACATAGAAAAAGATCTGGAAGTTTGTGTACTAAGGGGTTAGTGGTACTCTGTGGTTGACAGAATTTGGGGTTTTTATTTATTTTAGTTTCGCTTGTCTTTTCCTCCTAATTTTCTCCAATACATATGTCCTGTTTCTGTGTTAATAAAAGCTTGTTATTTTTTTTAAGTCCACACTATTTTTTTTAAGTCCAACCCGTCCTATACAGATGAGTTGTTTTAATACATTTTACTCATTTTTTTCTTGATAAGGATTTTGTAATGTTTGTTTGGGACACAAGATTCTATGTGCATCTCTCTCTCTCTTAAAAATTTAATATTCTATTATGAAAAAATTTAAATACATGCAAAAGTAGATAGAATAATAATATGATTTTCCATGTACCCATCATCCAGCTTCAGCAGTTACCAATTAAGTATAGTGTATTTCATGTCTATCCACCATTCCTCTCCACCCACTATTTTGGAGTAAATCTCACATGTCCTACCTTTTCAGCCATAAAGAGTGCAGTGTTTATATCTAAAAGTTAACAACACTTAAAAAAATTACAATACCAGTATTATAACAAACAAACAATAAATTAGTGGTATTTCCTTAATGTAATCACATATCCAGTCATTATTTACTTTTTCCCAGTTGTCTCATAGTCATTATTTCCTTTAGATTATTCAAATGAGTACAAATAAGTTGCCTACATTACAGCTGGTTATGCCTTAAGCTTATTTGGTTTATAGGTTTCTCCATCCTCTGCTACCATGTTTTTCTCCTGCAGTTTATTTATTGAAGAAACTGGGCTCCTTATCTTCTAGAATTGTTCACATTGTGTATCTTTCTGCATGCTGTCTTAACCTTTCAGTGCCCAAGACTGGAAACTGTTCTCTAGAATGCATCTGAGCAGGGCTGCCATTTAAAGCTTATAGAAATTGATACAACATAGTCAGTTGTAATACAGGGAACTTTTGTATACCCAAGCACTTTCTTTTCTATTAAATTAAGATTTTGTGCAATCTTTTTACTAGGAGCATTGTGTATGTGTGTGTGTGTGTCCACATGTATACAACTAACTGCTCACGCAGACACTACCTGAAAAATGACGCAGGCAAGCTGGAGAAATTGAGCCTGGAGAGTGCTAAGAGGACACCTGAGAGGGCGCTCACAGAAGGCTATCAAGGGCAAAAGAAGTGGCCTTGACTTTGTCAGTAATTTGTCTCCCCTCAATATTTAAAAGTAGATTTGTGTCAATATATAACCTCAGAACATTCATTAATCCCCTATCTGGATGGTTCTGTTCATAACATGTATTTGTTCCAAACTCAAGTTGTTAATAAGAAATACTAAAACAAATTTAGATGTGCAATGGTTTTCATTATTCTAGAGTGTGGAATCACATGTGTAAATGTGGTACCACGTAAATTCATACTCCATTTCACAAGTCATTGTCCCTCACTATATGTAATAGTGTTTTCCTACGAGTGTGTGTTTAAGTTAAATAGTTTTAAATCATGTCATACTTTAATTGCTCTAAAAAGTTAAATCTTATAAACATATTTATGGAATGCGTTTGTAAAATCCATAAATTGAAAGGGAGAATTGATTTCCATCCTGAAGTCCTTTGAGTTTAAGATACTTACAGGCTTGATTATTTTAACTGGATGAAACTTAATTCCCTGTGGGATACACAGGGATAGGTTTTAGAGATCAGCTACACAAATGTTTAGGCAGCTGCTTGCTAAATTTCCTTTTTAACGATTACTGAAAAGTTCACCCTGAAAGAACACTGTGGTATAGTGTGAGTCTCTTAATATTTAATATCTTCAGACAGCTTGGTGTATTGCTTTTTATTGATATGCCCATGTACTTTTTTGTTTTATTTTACAGGAATTCTACTAAGGTCAGGATTTCCACTGCCTACTTATTGATTTGTCTCTCATGGTTGCAGGTTGAAGACGACAGCGATGCAGAGACCTATGGAGAAGAGAATGATGAACAGGGAAATTATTCTAAAAGAAAGATTGTCTCTAACTGGGATCGATATCAAGATATTGAAAAAGGGGTCAATAATGAAAGTGGAGAGTCCCAGAGGGGAACAGATTTCAGTGTCCTCCTCAGCTCCGCAGGTATGAATTCCAGTTGCATGCATACTGCTTAGTGCTCTAAAACTTGCACAGACATTGTATTTATATTTTTAAATTCCACTTTTATAACTAGCAATTTATCCTTTGTTCTTTGGATTTTAAATTCAAGTAAAGGACAGTGTTTCTAATGGCTTGTAAGGGAAAAAAATGATGTTAAGTGGAAGTAAGGGTTTCCATGTACTGATGTAGAATGACTAAAGTCTTTGCGATAGATAAAAGCCTTCCTATAAGTGGAAAAAGCTGAGCCATGCCGCTGTAAATTTGATAGTCTGAGAAAAATAAATGTTTGCTTTGATACTGGAGGAAACATTACTTATATTTATAGGAAGCATGATAAAGTTTCTAGAATATACGTTCTCTTTTTTCTTCCTTTTTTTAAGTAGCCGGGCATATGCACAGTAGTGGATATGCACTTATTGGAGCCAGATGCACTGAGCACCAAGTTTTTGATTGTGCTTTTGGATAGTTTTCTCTGTCAATACAGGGAAAACCCAGTCTGTCCGTGATCAGCTGTAATCTAAGATCTGTTGCACCTTCAGTGATGTGACGCTGGAGAGCAGTAACAGGGAATAATGGGGGAGTGCTGGGTGTACAGACGGCTGCAGGGTCCCTACTAAGGTGTGGCGTAAGAATTTAAAGAATAAGTGGAAGATAGATGAGTGATTTCCAGGTGTTGGGGATGGGAGGGTGGGAGGCGGGTGTGGTTATAAAGGGGCAGCATGACAGATCCCTGGGATGCTGATACTGTTTAGTATCTTGACTGTGGTGGCAGATACAGGAACCTACACAGGTGATAAAACTGTGTAGAACTTAATATACACACATGTACACAAACAAGTATGAATAAATTTGAATAAGATTGGCAGATTGTGTCAGTTTCAGTGTCACTCTCCTGGTTGTGATATTATATTATGGCTTTGCAAAATGTTATTGGGGGAAACTGGGCAATGTGTACAAGAGATCTCTCTGTATTATTTCTTTACAACTATGTGTGAATCTGCAATTACCTTAATAAATAATTATTGCCAGGTTAAAAAGATACAGAGGATGCAGACGTGAGAAGCAGAGAAGTAAAACAAAAATAACACTTTGGGACTGTTTTGAATGTTTTCTTCCGCATGACTTTGATGTTGCTGTTTAGTTCTACCTTTCTTCTTTATCTGCCTGTATTTTTGAATGCCTGCATGAGGCTAAGAACAATAAAGTGATGCATTCTCTTCTAACTTAATAGAAGATGCTTTTCTGAGCAGGAAAGAAGTACATCGTAAAATTGTGAGTCAGAAGCACAGGATTCAGTTTGTCATTACCATAGATGATTCCAATAGCATAACTTCTTTAGGTTTGTGGAGTGTTCTCAACTCATTGACTGTTCAAGGACTAAATAATTTTTCCTGTCAAATGAGTGCTTCCCTCTTGGTACCTATATTTTGGCCAATTATGGGTTTATAAGCACTTTTCTTCAAGGTGGGAGAAGGGGAATGAAAGTAAAATATGAGCTGGTTAGTTTTAATTCTCATCAGCTGTTCTGCCAAAAGATCTGGGGGAGAAAACTGAAGTAATGCAATGAAATGAACTTGTGGACTAAAGCAGATTTAATTCAATCAGTGTGTAGTCAGTTACTAGTATCTGGCAAAAAGAGATACTTCATAAATGTTGGAAGGCAGTTAAAAATTCTAGTCCAGGCTGGGCGCGGTGGCTCATGTCTGTAATCCCAGTACTTTGGGAGGCTGAGGCAGGTGGATCGCCTGAGGTCAGAAGTTCGAGACCATCCTGGCCAACATAGTGAAACCCTCGTCTCTACTAAAAATACACAAAATTAGCTGGCGGTGGTGGCAGGCGCCTGTAATTCCAGCGACTAGGGAGGCTGAGGCAGGAGAATTGCTTCAACCGAGGAGGTGGAGGTTGTGGTGAGCCGAGATTGCACCACTGCACTCCAGCCTGGGCAACAAGAGCAAAACTCCATCTCAAAAAAAAAAATTTTTTTTTGTCCAACCTAGCAGGCCTGTCCTCTGGTTTATGATTTTGTTTATTTATTTTAGCATTTTATTTATAATTGAAAACCTGGCATGGATTGAGTGTCCCATGTATTTTTCTTGTAGTGTCTTTGCTTACTGATTTCTTCTGAAGTAGCTTATTTATCTGTGATTGGTTTTTTTGGTGATTGCCAAAAAACCCTGTCTTTTGATATGTGCTTACATTTCTTTCCCACTCTGTTGCTGATCTATAGGTTTCTTCTCATGATAGCATAAGACTGAGAAGAGCTTCCATGCTTTCTTCATACTCAGTGTTTTGGTGCTATATTGGTTTACTTTCGAGAGGTCAACTTCATTCTCTGATAATAAAAATTCTGCAGTATGTAGTGTTCTCTAGGTAAGCTGACCATACTCCTTGAAACGATTCTGCTTCGTAGTGTACTATCCTTGTTGGTATAAATAAATATACAACTGAGAAAAA
Source organism: Piliocolobus tephrosceles (assembly GCF_002776525.5). Classification (NCBI taxonomy): domain Eukaryota; kingdom Metazoa; phylum Chordata; class Mammalia; order Primates; family Cercopithecidae; genus Piliocolobus; species Piliocolobus tephrosceles. Next base: position 154,287,978 of record NC_045439.1, read on the forward strand.
ATATTGCTGGTTCCTTAGGTGTGCAGTCATAAACTTTTCTAGATATTGCCAAATTGCTTTCCACAGTAAAGATGAGCTAGAGTTCCTAGTGTTCAGCATCTCTGCAAATACATAGTACTGTTGGACTTTTAAATTGTGACCAGTTGACTGAATGGTATCTAGTGTAGTTAATTCAATAGATATTTAAGTACCCATTGTTTCAGCTATTGGCTTAGAGGCTGGGCATAGAGTGGTGAACAGAACAGATATAAACGCCTGCCTCACAGAGTTGACTTTCTAGAGGGTCGAGATAAACAAGAAGAATATGTAAAATGTTAAATGCTGTAATTGCTTAGAATAGAAATAAAATGAGGAAGGGCTGTTACCAGTTTTAGAAGTAGCCTGGGGTCTTACTGAGAAGATAACATTTGAGCAAAGATCTGAGGAGGGTGAGGGAGCAAGTGAGGATATCTGTGGGAAAAGTGTCCCAGGTAAAGGGAATAGCAAGCTCAAAGGCTCTGAGATTAGGAGGACAGGGAATCGCAAGGAAGACCAGTGTGGCCGAAGCAAAGTGAGCAAGTATGCGATGGGGTCGGAAAGGCCTTGTCCAGCCAGATCGCATAGTATTGTAGGTCATTGTAAAGATGTTTTCTTTTGTTCTGAGTGAGATGAAAAACCAGTGGAGGGTTTCAAGAGAAGAGTGATACAATTTTCCTCCTGTGTTAACAGGATCATTCTGCTGTGTTGGAAGGAACTGAAGACTGGCAAGAGGGGAGCAGGTAGACTAGTTAGGAAGCCACTGCTACTACTGATAGCAGATAGACTAGTTAGGAAGCCACTAGTTATAATCCAGGTGAGCAGTGGTGGTGGTTGCTGGGTCCAGAGGAGAGCAGTGGAGGTGGTGAAAAGCGCCTGGGTTCCAGATCTATGTAGAGGGAAGAGCAGAGAACACTTGCAAATATTGGGTATGAGATAAAAAGATATGTAAGGATGACACTCGGTTTTTGGTCTGAACAGCCAGAAAAAGGGAGTTGCCCTTAACTGAGGTGTGTAAGTTATAGGAGGTACTCAGTGTTGCATGTATTAAAATTGAGATGTCACTTAGATACCTGCTGCAGTCAGAATTCCTTAAGAAATGGCTGGCACACTCAATATAATTGAACATTGTTTTTCTTTTTTTTTGAGACGGAGTCTCGCTCTGTCACCCAGGCTAGAGTGCAGTGGCGCAATCTCGGCTCACTGCAAGCTCTGTCTCCCGGGTTTACGCCATTCTCCTGCCTCAGCCTCCCGAGTAGCTGGGACTACAGGCGCCCGCCACCGCGCCCTGCTAGCTTTTTGTATTTTTTAGTAGAGACGGGGTTTCACCGTGTTAGCCAGGATGGTCTCAATCTCCTGACCTCGTGATCCGCCCGTCTCGGCCTCCCAAAGTACTGGGATTACAGGCGCGAGCCACTGCGCCCGGCCAATTGAACATTTTGGCAAAGGAATCATTTACAAAGGTATGTGCAGAGTATCATGAAAGCACTGAGGTAGTGCTGAGTTGAGAGGGAAATAGCAGCAGAGATGGTACCACCCTAGTTACTGGAAATCTGAAGAGAGTCATAGAGAGTTGGCCTTGGGAGGAATCACCTTCAGTGAGGGGACTCAGCCAGTGAAGATGACCCCACACTGAGAGAGTCAGAGGAACAAACATTCTCTTCCTGTCTCTGCCAAGGCTTCCATAAGCCTAACCTACTGGAAGCCAGAAGACAAGGGAAGTTGTAGTCCATACTGGTCAACCTTCTAGGGCAGAACAGGATGGAGAAGGGTGGGGGATAAATCTGCATTGGCACATGGAAGAGACCCAGCACAACATCTAATAGGCGGCATGGAGCAGGCTGCTGGAAAGAGGAATGTGGGGTTCAGGATCCAGGCCTGGGCTGGCAATAATACATTTGGGTGATGCCAGCCTATAGATGATATTTAAAGTCATGAGAATGTATGAGATGACCAGGGGAGTTATTACCTAGAGAAGTACTGATTCCCAGGAACCACAGTGTCTACAGTTTAGGGTAAAGAGAAGAAAACAGCAAAGGAGACTGAGCATGAGTGGTAGAAGAAAGAACCAGGAGAGTGTAGTGTCTTTAAGTGTTTTAAAGCAGGAGGAGAGATCTGTATCAAATGCAGTTGATGACAATGAAGAATTGACTGTTAAATTTAACAACAGGAAGGTTATTGGTGATCTTCACAAGTGCAGTTTTGTTGGAGTGGTGGGATAAATTTTCTTGACTTTAAAAAGAATGTGGGAGGAGACGTTTGAGACAGCAGGTATAAATGACTTAATTTTAAGGAGTTTTGTTGTAAAGGAAAGGAGAATAATGGGCTGGTGGGAGAAGGGGGTCAACACTTTCTCATTTTTTCTTTTTTTGGCATTTCTTTTGTAGCGACAGGGTCTTGTTATGTTGCTTAGGCTGGTCTCGAATTCCTGGGCTCAAACAATCCTGCCTTGGCCTCCCAAAGTCCTGGGATTACAGATGTCAGCCACTGTGCTTGGCCAGTTAAGACATTTTTTAAAGGTGGGAGAAATAACTACATGTTTACTTGATGATAGATCCAGAAAAGAGGATGAAAATAATATGGGGAGGGGTGAGTATTCCTGGATCTATGTTCTTTAGTAGATTATGAGCTTGATAGGATCTATTGTGTAGGTGGAGGGATGGCCCATTGCTGGGGCTTGGGCAGTTTTCCAACTGTAATTGGAGAAAAGGCAGAATATATGGGCATAGATATGTGTAGATGGGTAGATGTCACGGGGGCTTGAGGAAGCGGTCTAAGAAAACCATGGATAAGTGTTGTGGAGGAGGTACTGGAAGTAGAAGGTAAGAAACAGTTGTTGAGGAAGTGGGAAAGTATAGTTTCCTATTTTCCAAATAGGAAAATGCAGTATAGATGTTGGGTGACAATAGGGGCCCACATGAAGTTGGTATTCATAAATTTTAGGTGAGAACAGGTATACTTTTCCTCTACCCATATTGTGCTGTATGGGTGCAGGCCCAGAAAGACCGGACGGAAGGGTAGGACTTAATCATGATTGTAGTTTAGCAAAGCAAATGCAATGAAATGAGAGGGAAAAGGAGATGATTATTAGAATGACTGACATGAATTTAAGTGGGATAAGGAAATAAGTGAAGATATGGGGGAAGATGAGGGGCAGTAAAAAGATCGTGGGATCACAGGACTACAGATTCTTCTAGGCAGAAGGATTATTGACCTTCTTGAGAAAGTGTGAGTTGGAGAGATGGGAAGTGGTGGCTGTAGATTAGAATGTTTCACGTTGAGATTTGGTGGGGCAGGGGGTTGCAGATGATGGTAACGATAGAGTCTTATATAAAAATATGGGCATGCCTGGCTGTGAGGTGGTATGGAGACCTCATCCTTGGAGGTTTTAGTTTACATTTCCTTAGTTGTTGCTGACGTTGAACATCTTTGTATTTGTGGTGCTTGCTTTCTTTGTGAACTGCTTGCTCACATTCTTTGACCATTTGGCTATTTTGTTTCTTATTGATTTGTGGGTTAAAAACGATTTGACACTTATCTTTTGATATTCGTGTTTGCAGGTGTCTCCTGATATGAGATTCACTTCTATAGTGGTGTCTTTCAGTGCATTGTTTTAAATTTTAGTTGAATTTATCAACTTTCTATCCTACTGTTCATGCTGTTTTATGCCTTGAGAAATTCATCTTTCCCCCAAGGTTAAAGATGTTCTCCTATATTTTCTTCTAAAAGTTCTAATTTAGCTTTTTTTTCCCTGAAGAGTGTTACATTTTATTGTTTGCTACATTCTCGTACCATGGTTTTCAGCTCCATCGGGTAATTTAAGGTCTTCTCTATGCTGTTTATTCTAGTTAGCCATTCATCTAATCTTTTTTCAAGCTTTTTAGCTTCCTTGTGATGGGTTAGAACATCCTCCTTTAGCTCAGAGAAGTTTGTTATTACCAGCCTTCCGAAGTCTACTTCTGTCAGCTCGTCAAAGTCGTTCTCTGTCCAGCTTTGTTCCGTTGCTGGCAAGGAGCTGCGATCCTTTGAAGAAGAAGGGGCGCTCTGGTTCTTAGAATTTTCGGCTTTTCTGCTCTGGTTTCTCCCCATCTTTGTGGTTTTATCTACCTTTGGTCTTTGATGTTGGTGACCTACAGATGGGGTTTTGGTGTGGATGTCCTTTTTGTTAATGTTGATACTAGTCCTTTCTGTTTGTTAGTTTTCCTTCTAAGAGGTCCCTCAGCTGCTCAGCTGCTGGTCTGTTGGAGTTTGCTGGAGGTCCACTCCAGACCATGTTTGCCTGGGTTATCACCAGCAGAGGCTGCAGAACAGCAAATATTGCAGAACAGCAAATATTGCTGCCGGATTCTTCCTCTGGAAGCTTCATCTCAGAGGGGTACCCACCTGTATGAGGTGTCTGTCGGCCCCCACTGGGAGGTATCTCACAGTCAGGCTACACGGGGGTCAGGGACCCACTTGAGGAGTCAGTCTATCCATTCTCAGAGCTCAAACACCGTGCTTGGAGAACCACACCTCTCTTCAGAGCTGTCAGACAGGGATGTTTAAGTCTGCAGAAGTTTCTGCTGCTGTTTGTTCAGCTATGCCCTGCTCCCAGGGGTGGGGTCTACAGAGGCAGCAAGCCTTTCAGAGCTGTGGTGGCTTCCGCCCAATATGAACTCCTCCAGCCACCATGTTTACCTACTCAAGCCTCAGCAATGGCGGGCGCCCCTCCCCCTGCCAGGCTGCTGTCTCGCAGGTCTGTCTCAGACTGCTGTGCTGGCAGTAAGTAAGGCTCCATGGGCATGGGACCTACCAAGTCAGGCGCAGGATATAATTTCCTGGTGTGCCGTTTGCTAAGACTGTTGGAAAAGTGCAGTATTTGGTTGGGAGTGTCCCGATTTTCCAGGTATAGTCTGCCACGGCTTCCCTTGGCTAGGAAAGGGAAATCCCCTGACCCCTTGCACTTCCGGGGTGAGGCGATGTCCCGACCTGCTTCAGCTCGCCCTCTTTGGGCTGCACCCACTGACCAACCAGTCCCAATGAGATGAACCAGGTATCTCAGTTGGAAATGCAGAAATCACCATCTTCTGTGTCAGTCATGCTGGGAGCTGCAGCAGCATTTTAAAAACCTAAATGATATAATGACCTGCAATTTGGAGTGGTCTGAAGCATCTGATTCATTTAATCATTTCAGTGACTTCAAAAAATGTCTTGAGATGGTGAGATTCTTCACACGCTCTGCACAGTTCACAGATGGGGAGTCCCTTACTCCCTGGAGAGACTGGGGACAGTGATGGGACTGAGCAGGAGCTGGGTCACAAAATCGTTTGCTACATTCTTTTGCAACCATTTTAGATTGGTGGAGTGAGGTAGCATAATTACCATGTACTTCAGTCTTCTAAACAGTATATACCCTTTTGGTTTCCATTTTCTATGTTTCTTTATGAGTATATAATTTCTCTATTATGCACCAAAGTAGTGAAATTAGGAGCAATTTATCAACCTTGAAAATTTTGATTTTTGATATTGAACATTGAAGTTTGGCCTTTGATGTGATAGTTTTCTTTTGACAATATGGTTTAGTGCAAGGAATACAGGCCACCAACTCAAAGAAATGTGGATTTGAATCTACTTCTGTCATGACTCTGTCTACCCTTGGGCAATACTGTTTCTCCATGTAGGAAGAGCAAGAATAGCAGTAACAGTGCTTGATTTGATGATGCCAGCGTCTTCTTATCTTAAATTCACAACGGATTTTAGTTCTGCTTAATATGTAAACATGGTACCTACGTTTAGTATTTATTGAATTTTTTTGCTAATAGAACCTTAGTTATCTGTATTCAGTGAAGTCAAAGTCTAATTTCTTTGTTCCTTGAATGCTAGATATAAATGGCATTGGTCGTCAACAGAATTTATTTATATTTTTCTGAGAAATTAAAAGTTCTTGGGTATAATATCATTGATTGTTGAGTCGTTTATTGAATACAAGTGTTGTTCTGAGTCTCAAAGAATTTAAAAGTCAGTGGTCTTAGGTTAAGTAATAAAAATAAGTGTTACCCCCTTTCTCTTAGTTGTAGTTGTTCCCATCTATCATTGTTCATCTGTTTTTCTCTTCTATCTCAGTGTTTGTTTGCCACATGCCCTGAAGGATGGCCACTGTCATCACAGTGAGATGTAATCCAGATTTGGTTTCTCAGACAAAGGCTCTATGCTTCTCTCTCTTCCTCTCTTCCTCTCTTTCTCTCTTTCTCTCTTTCTTTCTTTCTTTCTTTCTTTCCTCTCTCTCTCTTTCTGTATTCATCTTTTTTAAAAAAAAAATTTCAATTTTTATGCTGGATTCAGGGAGTACATGTTCAGGTTTGTTACCTGGGTATATTGCATGATGCTGATGCAGAGGTTTGGAATCCAATGGATCCTGTCACCCAGGTACTGAGCATAGTACTTAATAGTTAGTTTTTAAACCCTTGCCTACTCTCTCTCCCCTCTCTAGTAGTTCTCAGTATTTATTGTTGCCATCTTTATGTCCATAGTACCCAGTGTTTAGCTTCCACTTATAAGTGAGAAGGTGCAGTCTTTGGTTTTCTGTTCTGGTGTTAGTTCGCTTAGGCTAATGGCCTCCAGCTGCATCCATGTTGCTGCAAAGGATATGATTATTGCCACATAGTATTCCGAGATGTGTATGTACCACATTTTCTGTATCCAGTGTACTACTGATGGGCACCTAGGTTGATTCTATGTCTTTGCTATTGTGAAAAGTGCTGCAATGAACATACACTTGCATATATCTTCTTGGTAGAAAGATTTCTTTTCTTTTGGATATATACCCACTAATGGGATTGCTAGGTCGAATGGTAGTTCTGTTTTCAGTTCTTTGAGAAACCTCCAAACAGCTTTCTACAGTGGCTGAACTAATTTCCATTCCTACCAATAGTATGTAAACATTCCCTTTTCTCCACAGCCTCATCAGCATCTGTTTTTTTCTTTTTTCTTTTTTTTTTTTTGACATTTTAGTAATAGCCATTCTGTGTGATGTGACATGATATCTTATTGTGGTTTTGATTTGCATTTCTCTGATGATTAGTGATATTGGGCATTTTTTCATGTTAGTTGGCTACTTGTATGTCATCTTTTGAGAAGTATTTCTTCATGTCTTTTGCCCATTTTAAAATGGCGTTGTTTTTACTTGTTCAGCTGTTGAAGTTCCTTATACATTATTAGACCTTTGTCAGGTTACATAGTTTTCTAATATTTTCTCTCATTCTATAGGTTGTCTGTTTATACCGTTGATAGTTTTTTCTTTTTTTTGCTGAGCAGAAACACTTTAATTAGGTTTCACCTGTCAATATTTGGTTTTGTTGCAATTGCTTTTGAGGACTTAAGGACTCAAAAGTTTTCCCTTGGTATCCAAGAGGGATGGTTTCAGGACGCCTGTGGATACCAAAATCTAAGAATGCTCAAGTCTCTGATATAAAATGGCACAATATTTTAATATAACCTATGCAAAAAGTATAGATATCTTCCCTTATATACTGTAAATCATCTTTAAATCACTTATAATATCTAATGCAATGTAAGTGCTATGTAAAGTTATACTGTATTATTTTTTATTTGTATTTTTATTGTTGTATTGTTATTTTAAAATAATTTTCTTTATTGATTTATTTTTATAGAGACAGGGTCTTCCTCTGTCACCCAGGCTGGAGTGCAGTGGCATGATCATAGCTCACTGCAGCCTCGACCTCCTGGGCTCAAGCAATCCTCCTGCCCCAGCCTCCTTAGTAGTTAGGACTATAGATGTGTGCCACCCACGCCTGGCTGATTTCTTCATTTTTTTGTAGAGACAGGAGCTTGCTATGTTGCCCAGGCTGGTCTTGAACTCCTGGTCTCAAGTGATCCTCCCACTTTGGCCTCTGAAAGTGCTGAGATTACTGGTGTGAACCACTGTGCCTGGCCAGTATTGTTATTTTTTATTTTTTTAAAATATTTTTGATCTGTGGTTGGTTAAATCCACCAATAAGTAGGGTTGCCTGTATGTTATTTTTTCTTCCCAAATTAGCTGGACCTCTGGTCCAATTCTCAGATGTTATTTGGAAGATAGGCCTTTATCTAAGAGTAGAGAATATAGACCTTTATCTAAGAGTAGCGAATACAGCTTAACATGTATTCTCTAAGTAGATTTCCATTGTAACAGTGAATTTTTGAAGACTGGTAATTAAAAAGTGAATTTCTATTTCACACACAGTGTATGTATATGTTGATGCTCACTTTGGAAGATAGTTTGCCATTTTCTGATAAAACTGAAGATCTAGCACTTTCAGCCTTAAAGGATACTCTAGAGCAGAGGTCCCCAGCCTTTTTGGCACCAGGGACCGGTTTTGTAGAAGACAGTTTTTCCACAGACTGGGGTGGAGATGATGGTTTCAGGGTGATTCAAGCACGTTACATTTATTGTGTGCTTTATTTCTATTATTATTACATTGTGATATATGGTGAAATAATTACACAACTCACCATAATGTAGAATCAATGGGAGTCCTAAGCTTGTTTTCTTGCAACTGGACGGTCCCATCTGGGAATGATGGGAGACAGTGACAAATGATCAGGCATTGGAGTCTCATAAGGAGCTTGCGTGCAACCTGGATCCCTCGCATGCGCAGTTCACGATAGGGTCTGTGCTCCTATGAGAATCTAATGCTGCTGCTGATCTGACAGGAGGCGGGGCTCAGGCCGTAATGCAAGCAGTGGGGAGTGGCTGTAAATAGAGAAGAATCTTCGCTCACTTGCCCACCACTCGCCTCCTGCTATGCAGGCCGGTTCCTAACAGGCCACAGATCGGTACTGATCCATGGTCTGGGGGATGGGGACCCCTTGCTCTAGAGAAACTCTAGCACGAATATTCACAGCTGTATGTTCAGAAGTGCCTCAGATGGAAGCAACACAAATATTCATTAACAGTGGAGTGAATACTTAAATAAGTGGATGAATCTTTTCAACATAGCATGAAGTAAAAGCAACATGCTCCCAGAATTCTTTAGTATGATTCTATTTATGTAAAGTTCAAACACAAGAAAAAAAACGCCATTTTTTAGGGATGTGTATTTAAATACTAAAGTGACAATCAAGGAAATGATTATTCCAGATATCAGGATTGCGGTCACCTCCAGAGGGAGATGAGGAGGGCCAGATAGCAGGTGTGGTGGTGGCAGTGTTCTGTTTCCTGTCCTGGATGATTCATATTTATGTTGGTTTAATAATTATTCTTTAAGCTCATATGTATTATCAATTTTTTTATTTTACAGATCTCTTTATAAAAGAAATAAAAATCTTTAAAAGCAAATTTCTAATGGTAACGTTTCCGTTACCACCATAGAGGTGGGAACCATTTTTGGAGAGGCAGCCCTTTCCAGCCTGCTTCCTTCCATTTGTGCCACACAGGCACTGGCTGCTCTGTTTGTTTCTGGCCATGGACAGTGACACCCTCATTTTTATTAGTGGTGGATATGGGAAAGGGGACGGTTGTTCAAAGTCATACTTTTTCTGGTAGGACTGTGAGTCTTTAGGTGTCTTTGTAGAACTCTTTCTGTGCGTCTCTGAAAGAGATAATCATGCCTTTGGCTTTTCTTTTTGAACAGTATTCTTGCAGTTCTAAGTTATGTTTCAAGAGCTTTGAAAATGGCACCGTATTCTTACCTTCAAATGTAAACAGTAAGATCTATGAGAAATTTCTTCTGCCCTTCACTTTTTTTCCCCCAAAAGTCGAATTATTGAATTCATGCCATATGCATTGTCTATTCCTTTCAAGATGTCACAGATAGCCAGAGTTACAAAAATGTTTAACAGCGTGACCAGAATGCACTGGATCAATATTCAAGATAAGCAGGGGGAAAAATATTATGTGCAAGTCTATACACACTACTTTTAGAGATACAAATACAAACAAAATAACCAGGATGAAGTTTGGTCAGTATAGTTGTTGACTGTGCATATTTTTGCTTAAAACTATTCTATACTTTCTTCAATTTAATTTTATGAAAAGCTGTTTTGGGTAGGAAATTTTAATTGTAATGACATTTGAATGTCTTCCCTCCTCTGTATCCTTGTGTCAACAATTAGACTGAAGGGAAAAGAAAGGATATTACTTTAGCAGCCTGTACTTTTAAATTAAACCTTGAATCTTTTCTTTCCGTAAGGCAACAAGACAATTTTATTTGTCCTCATTGATGCAGTTCCTTTTTCCCCTCTTGTATGGTATATAGTTTGTACTACTATAGTCTCATATTACAACGGCAATATAGTAGAAGATTCTTCCCTTTGATATTTTAAAACATCTGAAATAACACAAGCAGAACTATACATTAAAAATTTTTTGTTTGTTTGTTTTGGCTCACAGGGCTAAAAAAATTTTCAACTGGATAACCAAAAAAAAAAAAAAGGGAAAAAAGGAAAACTCCAACAACAAAAAAACCTTTCCTTATAGCTGAATATTGAATATTGAGCCTAATTTGATTTTCTTTTTAAAAACCTTCAAAAGATACGAGCAGAATTTGCGTGCTAAACTGCTAGTCTCCAGCGCCATTTTGTGTTTTCTGTTGTTTTGAGGCAATTCTTTGTTTTTACTGGTCCAGCTGCATCATTTTCATCATCCTGAACTTTCATTTTCCTGCCCTGAAGTTGTACATTTCCTTTAGCAGATCCAGCCTAGGCAGCTTTATTTCCCTTTCTTTTTCCTTTAAATCTATGACCTTTTGAGTCTCATTTATTTAGGGATTCTTGGTGATTTTACATGAGTTTTTTTCAGTGTTTCTTTTTCTACCTTTCCGTCTAGTACTTTCCACGTCGCTTCGTTGTTTCTTAGTCATAGGTTACAATTACTGGCTGCTTCTGCTTTAGTACTTCTTTAGCTTTTTACTTAAATAGAATTAATCTCTCTTTTGCTCTACTACTAAAGCGTATCCATTTTATTTCCCCATGATTTGAGAAAAGGATATGTGGGTGCTTTCTACAGGTCAGATTACCTAAGTCACCCCAAAATTTCAGCAAACATCCAATCTAGACATTTCATTTGAGCATCCTCAGCACTTTTTTTTTTTTTTAAGTTTATTTTTGTGGGTCCATAGTAGGTATATGTATTTACTGGGTATATGGGATATTTTGGTACAGGTGTGCAATGCATAATAATCACATCATGGAAAATGGGGTATCCATCCTCTCAGGCATTTTATCCTTTGCAGCACTTCCATTTTTCTTCTTGCTCTTGCTTCGCTCTGAATTTAGTGTATACTTTGTTTTGCTTCATTCTTTTTTTGCAAAATAATCCTCCTTGAAAAGTATTAGAAAGTCTGTGTTTTTATACGAGGGTTCAGGGCCGGGGTATCTATAAACGTTTTATTGGATTTAATAGTATCAGACACTGCAAATGTTGATTGCTTAAATGCTTTGTGTAATGTTTTTCTCATTTGAATATTTAGTGCTTGACTTTTATCTTCTAATCTTTAAAAGATTAGACATAAAATAATTATGTCATCAGGGTTTGCATCCATTGGGAAGCCTTTCATATGAATGGATCTGGTTTTATATCATTTTTTTCTATACTCATCAGTTGCCAGAGAGACATTTTGTACTAATCAGAGGGAGGTTTGTTTGGAAATCTTCTGATTTTAGTTTTATCTGTATTTTCATTAGCTCTGCCTTTGATTTGTTTAGTGCTTCTATTATATTAAAATCTGTTGTTAGGTAATTTAACCTGTTGAATTTTGTTATTTCCAGAGGTATCCAGCTTTCATCCAATTTAGTCTGTTCCTCTAAAAAAATTGTCTTATGGCAAATTAAAGTCATCAGAATAATACTTGATTTGATGGTGGTAGGTTTCAGTCCCCCAAGCAGCCATTGTTTTCACTATCACCATTTTTGGCTGCTGTGGTTATCTTTCTGGTCCCAGGCCCCCAGAGCTGAGCCATAGGATCGCTAGCAGAGACTGTACTCTCAAGTTCACGTGAAGGACTGAATGTTTATTTTTATTATTAGATAATTTAAACTAGTTATACTGGACATAGCTTAATGAGAGAACATTAGTGAATCTTTTTTGAGTTTAACTTGTATTCCAGATACTCTTCTGGTACTAAATGACTTGTATTCCAGTTACTCTTCAGTTAGACAACTGGCTGCATCATCAGATCATCTGGGTACTACATTGTTTTCTTTTCTTTTCTTTTTATTTTTTCAGACAGGGTCTCACTCTGTCGCCCATGCTGGAGTGCAGTGGCATGATCTTGGTGGCTCACTGCCACCTCTGCCTCCCAGGTTCAAGCAATTCTCCTGCCTTAGCCTCCTGAGTAGCTGGGACTATAGGCACGCACCACAACGCCCGGCTAATTTTTTTGTTTTGTTTTGTTTTGTTTTTTGAGACGAAGTCTCACCCTGTTGCCCAGGCTGGATTGTAATGGTGCAATCTCGGCTCACTGCAACCCTCTGCCCTCCAGGTTCAAGTGATTCTCCTGCCTCAGCCTCCTGAGTAGCTGGGATTACAGGCGCTCACCACCACGCCTGGCTAATTTCGTGTATTTTTAGTAGAGACGGGGTTTCACCATGTTGGCCAGGCTGTTCTCAGCTCCTGACCTCAAGTGATCCTCCTGCTTTGGCCTCCCAAAGTGCTGGGATTAGAGGTGTGAGCCACTGGGCCCGGCCTCATCTGGGTACCATGTTCTAATAGCATCTAGTGTATCCCTCTCAAGTGCTATTGTCTCTTCTTTGTATGATTATCTTTTTTTTTCTTTTTTATTATATTTTAAGTTCTAGGGTACATGTGCACAACATGCAGGTTTGTTACATATGTATGCATGTGCCATGTTGGTGTGCTGCACCCATTAACTCATCATTTACATTAGGTATATCTCCTAATGCTATCCCTCCCCCTTCCCCCCACCCCACAACAGGCCCCAGTGTGTGATGTTCCCCTTCCCGTGTCCAGGTGATCTCATTGTTCAATTCCCACCTATGAGTGAGAACATGCGGTGTTTGGTTTTCTGTTCTTGCGATAGTTTGCTGAGAATGATGGTTTCCAGCTGCATCCATGTCCCTACTAAGGACACGAACTCATCCTTTTTTATGGCTGCATAGTATTCCATGGTGTATATGTGCCACATTTTCTTAATCCAGTCTGTCATTGATGGCGTATGATTATCTTATGGACTCATAACTCTCCTTAAAAAAATTAAGATTATTTTAGGTGGGTTTTGGGAAGGAGAGCAAATAAGTGCTTCTGATCAATGTCATATTTAATTGGAGTTGATGAATTCTCTTTACTTGCTCTAGAAAGATAATAAAAGGTTATTTTTGATAAAGTCCTTAAAATCAGGGTAGAACCTCTTCTAAAAACACATGAAACGTGAATTCAGAGACTATGAAAAGGGACAGCTGTAGCATTAGTATTGTGGTAGAAAGGCATCTTTTCAGTAGTGTACCTGAGGTATAGTATATGTGTTTAGGTTTAGGTAGTAGAACAGAAGGAACACTTGGTGGGTGTCAGGGGATCTTAGTTTTGGTTTTGATTGTCTTAGAACCTTTTTTAACTCCAAACAAAACCAACTGTTAGAAATAATACCTCCTTGCTTCAATCTAGGGGTAGTTGTGAAGATCACGTGGAATTATTTTACAAATTATAAAGTTCTATACAAAAGCTAAGAATTACTTTTTAGGTGAAGAGAAACAAATTGTTGGGTTGGAATATACTGTGGGTCATATTTAAAATTAGGTCATTAACATGGGGCTGTCATTAAAATATCCAAGCATGGTACTAACATATATATGTAATTAGAAAAATAAAACAACCATTAACTCATTTTCTCTTTTATTTAGCTTTTTTTTGTGTGTGTGTGATTTGTTCAACTATTTTAACGTCTACAACTATAGAGGTGATACAGGGAACTTGAAAGATGATTAAAAATAAGAAAAACAGAATGTATGATGAAAGGTTTAGGATGCTAAGCAAAAGAAGTCTGAGAAATGGTTTAATAATTTGTGTTTTCCAAGCTGTAAAGACAAAGGAAAAAAATCAAATCTACTTAAACTAAAATGCAGGGGATTTAGATTAGCCGTTTGTGTTATGAGTGTTAACTGGGCGTCCAAGGGAGAGTTGGGAAATCACCTTTACTGAAAAACTTTCAAAATGGGTTTGGTTTCATTTAATGGAAATGGGTTCAACAATGGTCCTTCTTGCTGCATGGGATAGAGTAAGGTTATTTATTAAGGAGTTTTTTCAACCCTGTAATTCTGTTCTCTTGGCTTTTAATTTTGCGATAATTCTACGGTGTTTTTTACCTGTGTGTTAAGCGAGCACACTCAGTGTCCTCAGTTGGGTTAGGCTTAATAAATGGGCACGGCGTGTGTGTGTAAATGAGCCCTGTGGCCACTAGTGACCCTGCAGCCGCAGGTGACCTTAAGCTAACAAGCTGATGGTGGTCGTCAGTGCTGTCATTTCCTGAAACCTACCAGGTGCAGGCTCTGTGTGAGATGTGTTACATGGGCACTTTCTCCATTTCATTAAATCCTAACTTTAACCTAATAGGGTAGATTTCATTATCTCTCTTCTATACATGTTGAAACTAAGCCTTAGAAATAAAGTTCAACAATTCGTACAAAATTCTCATATCTCTTAAGTAGCAGAATCAGGATTCAATCTTAAGTATGCCTGACTTCAAAGTTGGAATTTTTTGCACTTGATACTATTCATTAAAATTGAAATATATAGTTGATTATATGAAACTAAAAAAAAAAAATCTATGTTTTTATGTATCACTGTCTAAGATACACATTTTTTGTTGGTTTCTGCAAAAAAAGAAGCTGTGTTGTTTACACTTGGTCTGCAGCTTCAGGCTGGGTTTGTGGTTGGGTAAGAAGCTGCCTTTGGGCTGGAGGCAGGCACCTGGACAGAAGCCCCAAGGCTTGGGAGCTGCAGCCAGGCCTCAGGGCGCTGCACTGCGAGGCTCCCAGGCGTGTGGGAGGGTGAGTCTTTTGGCCTGTGGAAGTTGGTCTGGCGGTTTTCCTTCTTGATGCCTTTCACCTCCTTGTGTAGACAGTCACAGAGAATGCGGGTCTGTGTGGCTCTAACGCAGGGCATGCAGACCCAGCAGGACCTGGTTAGGGTTTTCCCTGGGGCCAGGACAGCTTCCTTGGTATCCAGGGTGTGACCCCACCCATCTTGGGGCAGCTTCTGCATGCAGCGCTGATTATGAATCTTGTGGGCATGCTTGGCATGCTTGTTTGCCAGCGTGTAGCAGAAGTGGTTCCTGCCTTCTGGGGCCACACTGTTGCAGTTGAAACAAAAGCCCGAAGAGAGAAAGAGAGAGATAAGTAGAGGAGGCCCACAGATACAGGTGGACCAAGCAGCTGGCAGCAGCCTTGACCTCAGTAAAATAATTCTGGTAGATTTGGGAACTCATGTTGGTTGGAGATAAAAGCCATTGTTAGCTGGTCTGAGAAGAAGGGGATAGGCAAGGAGATGGTCCCAGAGGCTGCAGCTGGAGAGGAGAGAGTGGAGCGTAATCAGAGACTGGAGTAGGGGAAGACTGTGAATCTGTGGGTTTATTCCATCCTAACACTGTGGAGGCAAGACACTGCCTGGTGGCTGTCCATTGGTTTTCTCTTTTCTTTTCCTTGCCTTTCCCCTTCCCTTCCCCCTTTGTTAAATAAAAAGCAAGCCAGCATAATAAATGAATTTGATCTTAGTTTATCAAATGAAAAAACCTTCAAATGTACCTTTTCCAAATGAAAGGTGACATGTACAAAAGAATAAAGCACACATGGGATACTGCATTGTACATTCTTAGTCACTGTCATGTGTGGAGTGGGATGGAAAGAATATCCTCACATGATTTGTTGTGAGAATACTACATTGGTCTCAGAATTTTCAGTGACCTGAGAATGGAATTAATGCTAATGAATTATGAATATATACTGTTTAATTTGGTGGCATTGAGTGGTGAGGATGTCAACATACTGCGTTTCATAACCTGTGGTGAGAATTCCTCTTGGAAAAGTAAATCTGTATTTTATCTGTTTATTTAGCACTTGAAAAGAACCTGGGCTGGGTGCGGTGGCTCACACCTGTAATCCCAACACTTCGGGAGGCCAAGGTGGGCAGATCACAAGGTCAGGAGATTGAGACCATCCTGGCTAACACAGTGAAACCCTGTCTCTACTAAAAATACACAATTTAGGTGGGCGTGGTGGCAGGTGCCTGTAGTCCCAGCTACTCGGGAGGCTGAGGCAGGAGAATCGCTTGAACGCGGGGGGCGGAGGTTGCAGTGAGCCAAGATCGTGCCACTGCATTCCAGCCTGGGCAACAAAGCGAGACTCCATCTCAAAACAACAACAACAACAACAACAAAACGAACCTGATATAGATCCTTATGGTCATGATCTATTATATCCTGTGTATTGCACATGAAGGGAAATATTGTCTTTAATAATGTACTGCTGGTTTTTTAAAATCATGAAGTTTCAGAAAGCTTGCTTTCTTCACCTCTTACCTTCTAGTTAAGTAGATGCTTAATGTGATTTTATGTTTACCTTTAAAATTCTGTGGTTGTGGAGTCTTCGCCTTGTGTTTATAAAGAGTTTGTAAAAACTTACGGTGAACTGTGGGGTTTTCATGAATAACCCTGAGAAACAAAAATCAACTTCATAGAATCCTAAATTTGTTATGTCATCATGACGTTCTCCCTCCATGGGGGAATGCTGTGTGAGTCAGATTTGTCAGAGAGATATCAGGCACCTGGAATTTCTGGCATTCTGCCGTTGAGAGAATCATGAACCTTTCAGTATTAGAGAAGAGTCCTTAGAGATAGTTCTTTCACTGAACATTTCTTGAACTTCTATTTTTGAATATTTCCTAGAAATTCATAGAATGAAGCTTAAAAAGATTAAGTGACTGTGTACATGGTCACAGAATTGGGAACAGCAGTCTTTGGCTTCAAACTGAAGATTTCTAGCTTATAGGTACTTATTTACCAAACACTAAGGAATCAGGTGTATCATGCACCATGCCAAGTGCCGAGGGTACAGAAATGCCTGTCACACACTGCGTCTTTCAGAATATTGTTGGGAGAGCTGAAGTGCAGTGGCCCAGACTGCTCCTGGTGGGTATGTCAAGAATGCAAGGCTCTGACTGCTCCTTCTCTATATTTCTCACAGTTGTGTTTTCAGCAAGCAACCCTGAGGGATGACGTAATATCCCCCCCCAGGTTGCTTCCACTTGCTCAAGGACCTTACTCACTCACTGAAAGGAACACTGGGCTGAGGGCATGTACTCAGCTCCATGTTCCTTTCTGATCACAAAGGAACACTCAGCCCAGTGTTCCTGCCCTGTAACAAAGCCCACAGCATGTACAGGACTCTTTGAATTACCACTCTGAGACGGGGGCGATGAGGAACCAACAAAAATTAACATGAGGTTTGACTACTGCTTTTGCCAGAGACGCCTTTGTCTCTGGCCCAGGTGTCTCATGTCTTCTGCTAGCACCCATGAAACAGTCACAGGCTAACCTAGCAGCTTACAGATAGGGTGGAATCTCAGACCCTGCAGAGTTATTGGCAGATATCTCTTGTGAGGTGATTTAGATATGAGGAAACCAACAAATGCGGTTCAGTGTGGCAGGTACAGAGTGCTGTGGGATAACCCAGGGGAGGTACCCAGTTCAGCTGGTCAGGGTCAGGGAGGCTTTTCTGATTCCACTGCTCTCGAGGTGAAGATATTGGTGGGTTCATCTATTGAGGGGAGATCTTTTCATTGTTAGTGTATGACACAGGGCATGTCACGTGGTTCATGATGACCGAGCTTGCTGAATGAGTGAGTGAACTGTTATTTGTGGTTATTGGATGTGATTTACTGCATCAAAGGTTCCTTATGTTTGCCATTAAAGTTTGTCTCATTTTTAAAGACCAAAGTCCTGGGAACATGCTTGTTCTTCAATGAAAAGCAACTCATGTAGAAACCTACCATGAATAGGCCGGGTGCGGTGGCTCATACCTGTAATCCCAGCACTTTGGGAGGCCAAGACGGGTGGATCACCTGAGGTCAGGAGTTTGAGACCAGCCTGACCAACAGGGAGAAACCCTGTCTCTACCGAAAATACAGAATTAGCCAGGTGTGGTGGAGCATGCCTGTAATCCCAGCTACTCGGGAGGCTGAGGCAGGAGAATCACTTGAACCAGGGAGGTGGAGGTTGCAGTGAGCAGAGATCTCGCCATTGCACTCCAGCCTGGGAAACAAGAGTGAAACTCTGTCTCAAAAACAAAACAAAACAAAACAAAACAAAACAAAACAAAACAAAAAAACACCAAAAAACGAAAAACAAACAAAAAACCTACCATGAATCTATTCTAACAGGTGAGGAAAGTGGTTGAGTTTGCAGAATATCTTGTATGTAGATTAACTTAATACTAAATGACATTATGGTCCAATTACTTACTTTGCAAACTTTTTATTTTCTAATACTTTTTAGATTTTTCAGAAGACTTACAAAGATAATACAGCGAGTTTCCATGTATCTTCTACCCAGCTTCCCCTAATATTACCATTTTATATAACCATGATATCTTTATCAAAACGAAGAAATTAACATTGGTGTACCACAGACTGTATTTGCCTTTCTCCAGCTTTTTCCACTCATGTCCTTTTTCTCTTCTAACTCAGGATACCCCCTTGCATTTATTCTTTGTATTTCCTTAGTCTCTTCTTATTTGTGACAGTTTCTCAGTCTTTTCTGAACTTGACACTTTTGAAGAGTAGACCATATTGTAGAATGTCCCTTAATTTGGGTTTTTCTTATTTTTATTTTTATTTTTATTTTTCATGATGAGGCTGAGTTGATGGATTCTGGGGGAGAATACCGTAGGACGATGTACCTTTCTTGTTGGATCATGTCAGTGGACACAAAATATTTATAGGCCTTACTGCCGATGATGTTAACTCTGATCACGTAGTTACCTCTTAGTTACCACTTAGAAACCTCTGTCAGGTTTCTCCCTGTAAACTTCCTGTTTTTCCCTTTCCATTTATTGTTCACTAGCAGCGAGTCACTAAGTCCCGCTCACACTCAAGACGATGGGAGTAAGCTTCATCCATGGAAGGAGGAATTTCTGGGCATGTGTTAAATACAATGACAGTAAATAATATTTTGAGGCTATGCAAAGATACTGTTTTTCCTTAAAAGTTCAGGGGAACTAGTTCTCTCTGAATGAAGCCGAGATCGCCTTGGACAAGAGGTCAAGTTATAATGACTAAATACTTGACCTTTTTATTTATGCTTTACTGCAGAGCTATCTGTATTATAAATGGTGCTATTCTTGTGTCATTGAACCTTCTGTCAATTTCTTTGAAGAGTGGAAGCATTTATATTAACTGAATGGGGTTAATGAGGGTACATTTGTAAAACAAGGTGAAACATCAATAATTGATTTTAATTTCTTTCGCATTAATCAGTTACAGAAAGCTTATTTTATCTTTTGTCATTTGTTGCTTACCAAGTAAGAAGCCATAGATATACATACATACATACACACACACAGGCGCACACACACACACACAGGCACACGCACACACACACAGGCACACGCACACACACAGTATGGACATAAATGTATATGGTTAGCTATATCCCAAGTGATTTATATATCCATGTCTAAAATCCATTGCTTAGAAAAACCTGCCTTAATGTTGTGCTTCTTGTGCAAGAGACAGTCATGGTCCATGCAGTTAAGAGGTGCAGTCTTTCAAAAATTATCCCAACAGAAGTTGATGGGTAGGAAGTAGGCATGTCCCGGTGATCAACAGTCATCCCGGGACATGCTAACCATTTGGCTGATCTCCCTCAGAAGTTGGGATAATTCTAAGGTAGCCTTCGTTGCTTGATGGCCTGGTCCAGAGAGAGAATGTGGTTACTGTGTTTTTAGATTCATAAGGGGAAAACATCATGGTGTTTGGATGTACAACATAACTACATTCCTTACTGCTGTTCTTGGAAATGCCATAATGAAGCAAATTCTTGTTTCCATTACTAAATTCAAAAATTTTGACTCAGAAGTGGTAGTATTTGGTGCAGTGCTAGATATGGATACACACTTGTAGCATTTAAAAAAATTGTAAAATCTTAAAAATGATCAAGATTTGGCAGTGCTGAGTTAATAGCAGTCAATCAAATTGAATTTGACCATTGGGACTGAGATTTGGCCTCTTAACCATGTATTATTGCTTTGCTCCAGAAAATATTTTAGTAGTATTGTCAGAAATGCTTCCATTTACTTTTTCCTTTTTTAATTTTTATTTTTGGCAGAGCATGGCATTTGGTAATTCTCGGGGTCATTACTAGGGTTTGAGTTGGGATGGGAGAGGGTGTGATCTTATAGGAATTTGAAATTGAGAAGGCAGCACTGCTGAAAAATGCATTGCGGCCAACCTCTGAATTAGGTTGACTTAATTTGTTGGGGGCAGAGGGCAGAAGAGATGTAGGTGTTAACAAATGTGTTAAAATAACTCTTATTTAGTGCTGGGTGTGGTGGCTCATGCCTGTAATCCCAGCACTTTGGGAGGCCGAGGTGGGCGGATCATCTGAGGTCAGGAGTTCAAGACCAGCCTGGCCAACGTGGTGAAACCTTGTCTCTACTAAAAAAAAAAAAGAAAAAGAAAATTAGCGGGGCATGGTGGCATGCACCTGTAGTCCCAGCTAGTGGGGAGGCTGAGGCAGGAGGATTGCTTGAACCCAGGAGGTGGAGGTTGCGGTGAGCCAAGGTTGGAGTGAGCCAGGATCGCGCCACTGCACTCTAGCCTGGGCAACAGAGCGAGACTCCGTTTCAGAAACAAACAAACAAACAAAAACTAAGAGTCTGGTTTATAGAGTACCTGGCTAGATATTTGGTGTTTTGTATACATTTTATTTAAATTCAAATTAGCCCTTCAGTGTTAGTATTAGACAATTTTGTGGATGAGTTAAATTAAGCTCAAGGAAGTTAGGTAACTTAAGATCACATAACTAGTATGTAATGGAACTGCAGTGTGAATTCCTTTCAATCCGATTCCAAAACCAATACCTCTTCTTTATATTGCACTCTCGTCCTCTGTGGTATGCATACAGTTGGCTGTGCAGCAGTAAGCCCTTTTGGTACATCGTATAGAAAATGAGCCATTTCATTGTTTGGGAATACTTGTGTTTCCTCCCCTTCCCCCCCATTTTTAGTATCTGTTAAAAGAAGAAAGCTTTGGCTACTTAAAACAAACTTAGTTATGTTGTTTAGTTTGGTGCCTTTTGATCTGGTCATGACAATGGGAGCGATACTCTTATACTTGCTACTTGTTTCATTTAAACTGAAAAATCAGGAAAAAATATATTAGTACCCGGGAGTGCTAATATGGAAATGAGTTTTTCTTGACTGCTGATAATTAAGCAAAAAGATAATTATATGTTATAAGCTGTGCATGCTGAAAGTAAAATGAAATTCATCTGCTTCATATTTTTTAGGAAAATTGATAAGGCATCATTGTTGTTAATATTTTTCACATTACGTTTTGTATTTCTTAATTCAGATGTTTTCTCTCCACAATTTTGAGAAACAATTAAGAGGGGTTGCTGCCCAAAATTGGGGGAGTCTTGGAACCAAGTTGTGATTGTATATTTATATAAAAGCTCAGTATGACCTCAGCAGGTCACAGCATTTTTTCAATTTGATGATCTCTGTTTTAAAGTGAGAAAGTTTTTACTTGCAGAGTGTTTCTGAATCCTATGTTAATCTTTTTTTGAGTTCTGATTGGAGGCTCTAGTGATACGATTTTTAGGATAGGCTACATTTAGCTATATTTTTTTCCATTATATTTTGAAATCAGAACAGTATTGCAAGTTAGTACTTTCCATACTCTTGTTGATAATGTTTTGCATATGGTATACATGGGATTTGGGAACTAGTTAAGGTACTTGCCTACACTCTACTTAGAGCAAGAAGTAATTTGGGGTTCTCTGTGTACAGATAATGATAAATGGGCCAAGTTGTGCAGCAGGTTTATCTTTAGACTCCTTGCCTCTCTTTTCTGTGTGTCACTCCCTTTTCTTTCCTTTGTGGGTACCTGACTACCTATTTTAATGCCCAAGGCTTTAATATACTCATTTATGCCTTGCCTGCTCTTCCAGGGTACCCATACATACTTTTTCATAGTTTGTGCTCATGTCATATATGGTCATCAGCCCACAACAAGAGAAATCAGAGGAAGTGTTGCCTGGGAGGCAGCTCATTGGGAGTGCTCATGTGTGGGACAGTATAGAACAGCCTTGTGTAAGTAATGCAACAGGTGAGGTGGAATCGTTTTAGAGCAGGCTGTCACACTGAGGTCTTCTCAAGTTAAGACATTACCAGTGCAATGATTCTTGAAAGGTGTGCTGCTAACAGAATGATGTTGTTGAATCTTGTCTGTGTGGGAGTGTGCATGTCTGTCAGCTATGCAGTATCATTCCTAAATAAGAACTTGCTGCTCCTGACATACTTACATACTTCAATGTGTCTTCAGCTCTACATGTTTGGTTTCCTTGTACCTATTTCTTCTGTGCCTAGTTGCTCTGAACCATATTAGTTTACTATGAGATAATATTAAACAATATCATGGATTCAACAAGGATGTCTTAAATCTTCTCCCTTGTTATCCTCATTCTTTCTCTTTTCCTTTAAAATCATAGTGAAAAAGTGAGCTGATTATTTTTTAAAACCCAGAAAATGGAGATTTAACAAATTCATAGCTAGAACAAGTTAGTGTTCACCTGAATAATTTTCTCTAATACTGATCTTGAATCTCTTGGATTGCTCATGCTATTCTAATTAACCAGCAGTCGATACAAGAAAAATATATAGGCATATATGCATTACATTTTTCTTGACCACTGGAGCTCCTTAGTGTTTCTCTACATGTGTCCTTTAAGATTCCTGAGGATGCCAAACCAACTTCTCTCAGTTGAATAAAATTGATATGTTATGAACCATTCGTGTCTTTTTTCTCACTCTTCAGGAACATTATAGAATGTTCATTCTGAAAACAGTATTAGATAACATTTGGTCCAAATCTTTTATTTTTTAAAAGAGGAAACCGAGGCTCATAAAGGTTGAGGTTTAACTTAAGGCCATACAAGTATTTGTTGGGGATGAATTGCTCAGATAAGAGTGTTTTCTGTAGGTTCATAAATAGTGCAGTTTTATTTGTTTGTTTTTGAGACAGGGTCTGGCTTTGTTGCCCAGGCTGGAGTGCAGCCTTGACCTCCTGGGCTCACGTGATCCTTCCACCTCAGCCTCCTGAGTAGCTGGGACTACAGCACACGCTAGCGTGCCTGGCTAATTTTTGTATTTTTTTTTTGTATAGAGACAGGGTTTTGTCATATTGCCCAGGCTGGTCTCAAACTCTTGGGCTCAAGCAATCCTTCCGCCTTGGCGTCCCAAAGTGCTGGGATTGCAGGCATGGGACACCGTGCCCCGCCAACAGTGCAGTCTTTAAATAGTAGCCTAGATACCCATTTAAATTCCAATTTTTATTTTGAAGAGGGGTTTACGAGGTGACTCCTCTGTGGCTGTGTCCTTTGGAGTAAGCTGTAATCAAATTGATATGCAGGGAGGAAGTAGAGGGTTCTTTGTTAGAACAGACTTAAAATGTGGAATATTCTCAAGTACATAAACCTTTCTAAACAGGATGAGAAAGAAACCTGGAGCATTATATGAGCCAGTAGGTCCCATTTATTGTCTGTGTTTTGATTTGTCTTGTTCTGCTTCCCCTACTCCTTACTTTTGCCTGGCATAGACATACATCTCTTTCCTCTGTCCATTTTTCACGTCTGTTCTTGTTAGACTTGGGACTTCAGGGTGAAAGTGAACATTACTCTCTGGTTTCTTCTCAGTTTGTGATTTATTAATATATCCTTCTAATATTTTTTGGGTGTAGGAACCATGGGAAAGGGAAAAAGTAATGCCGAATTCTATTTTTCTCAAACTCTTGGGGAAGAATTTGTACACTTTAACCCACCCTTCCTTCCTTCCTTCCTTCCTTCCTTCCTTCCTTCCTTCCTTCCTTCCTTCCTTCCTTCCTTCTTTCCTTCCATCCATCCATCCATCCATCCATCCATCCATCCATCCTTTTGATGGAGTCTTGCTCTGTCACCTAGGCTGGCATGCAGTGGTGTGATCTCAGCTAACTGCAACCTCCGCCTCCCGGTTTCAAGTCATTCTCCTGTCTCAGCCTCCCGAGTAGCTGGGATTACAGGTGCCTGCCACCATGCCGGCTACTTTTTTGTATTTTTAGTAGAGACAGGGTTTCACCATGTTGGTCAGGCTGGTCTTGAACTCTTGACCTCAGGTGATCCTCCCTCAGCCTCCTAAAGTTCTGGGATTACAGGTGTGAGCCACCATGCCCGGCCTGTACACTTTAATTTTCATTTGGTGTTTTATTTCCAATTAAATGTACTCCCCTGCTCTTTTTTTTTCTCACTCAAGAGACTTCCTGTGTCTACAGTGGGTTTGCCATAGTTTAGTACCACACATGTTCAGAGGGTGCTCAGGAAATATAAGTAATACATAAGTGTCACTTTCTTCAGAACAGCCTGTCTGCATTGGTTCTGCCTAGAGAGAAATTTCATCTTTCTTCATGTACGTGGATCGCTAAGGTTTTCTGGTTGAATTTCTATGTTTTTAAAATAGTTTTATATAGGCATAGTGACTTTTGAAATGGTCCTCCCTCCCTCCCTTCCTTCCTCCCTCCCTCCCTTCCTTCCTTCCTGTCTTCCTCCCTCTTCCATTCCTTCCTTCCTCCCTCCCTCTCTTCCTTTCTTTTCCTTTTCTCTTTCTCTTTTTCTTTTCTTTTCTTTTTTCTGTTTTGACGGGGCTTGTTCTGTCACCCAGGCTGGAGTGCAGTGGCGTGATCACAGCTTGCTGCAGCCTTGACTTCCTGGGCTCAAGTGATCCTCCTGCCTTGGCCTCCGAAAGTGTTAGAATTACAGGGGTGAGCTACCACACCTGGCCTGAAATAGTCCTTTCTAATTCAAACCTGGCTGTTTTACCAGGGAGGACTTACTTGCTCTGAGACCATATTATTGGAAACTTAGAGTATAACAGAGAACTTTTGATTCTTCACTTGTAGAAATAGTCAAAGAATTTCAAGGTTCAGAATTTCACAGACATAGACATAGGGCTGTAATGAGAAGGAAAATATGTATGTACCATCTTTTCTTCCAAAGTGTCCTTGGAGGAGAGCAAGCATAAGAATGGTGCTCAGTGAGGCCATGAGGCTGGGATACAACAGCCTGAATGAAAGCATGCTGTCATAGCCTCCTAACGAAAGAGAACGTCAAGGTGTGAAACCAGAATTCATTGTAATATGCAGTATTTTATGTACTTGTAAATAAAGGTAAGAGAGGTAGGAAGAGATGATAGGGGAGGATTTGTTTGAATCTGTTTCATCTTCTACTTTGCTGAAGTGCTAATCAGATGATCTTTCTATCCTGCCAATATATGAGAAACAGTGTCTTAGAGTAAGAGTATTGGAGCTCATTCTTGTTATCCTGAAGGCCAGCTTGCCTGTCTCATGTAAGAACTCCGGCTTTTTGTGTTCACTTTAAATGTGTTTTTTGTGGTTTTTGCTTATTTTGTTGCTAAAAAAAAGGTAGTGTGGATTTTGTTAGTGAGGAGACAGCCTTTCAACCTTCCTATCTCCTTGATACCAATTTAAGCTAAACATTCTTTTTTTCTATACAAGATATTAACCTTGCCATACCTCGTTCATGTCACGTTGACCATGAGTTTAGCTATCTCTTTTTTTTTGAGACCGAGTCTCGCTCTATCGCCCAGGCTGGAGTGCAGTGGCCGGATCTCAGCTCACTGCAAGCTCCGCCTCCTGGGTTTACGCCGTTCTCCTGCCTCAGCCTCCCGAGTAGCTGGGACTACAGGCGCCCGCCACCTCGCCCGGCTAGTTTTTTGTAGTTTTTAGTAGAGACGGGGTTTCACCATGTTAGCCAGGACGGTCTCGATCTCCTGACCTCATGATCCGCCCATCTCGGCCTCCCAAAGTGCTAGGATTACAGGCTTGAGCCACCGCGCCCGGCCTAGCTATCTCTTTTCTATATAAGGAATCACTGCTGGGAATTGGTCTCCTTCCTAAGGGACCCTGTAATTTTGATTATTTTACTTCTATTCAGGATGTCACTATCCCACAAGAGGCTGGTTGACTCAGGAGTGGGAAGAGAAGGCATAGAAAAATAAAGTAGCTTATGTTTCTCTGCCTAGGATGTTTGCTTCAGAAGTTCACCTGGGCATCTGAGACAGGAAAGGTACAAGAAATTCATGTTAAAATTTTTTTCGTTTCTGTCTTGCTGTTTACATTTATTTAAAATATTTTTAATAGAGATGTACAATTATGCCTACAGAAGGTCCTATTCCTGATACTTAAAAAGCCTAAATAAAGATATATAAATTTTAACCAGTTCCTAATACACTTATAGAATAAAGGTGTGTTGTCTACTGGAGTTTTTCTTCCCAGATCCATTTACAGAGAGGCCACAAAAAATCTGATGCAGGAATGGCAGAAATTTATATTTGTTAAAGCTGTGTAATAAGTACATGAGTATTGGTTGTTGGTTAAAAATAACTCAGTACTTAAAATTGAATCTCAAGAATATATTTGAAAATATTTTAAAGTATTTTAGAGAAAAAATGACATTGCTCACTTAGGAGATTGGCCTCAAAGCGGGAATCATTTGAGATTTTGGATGAATAGTTGTGAGAATTCCTTAGTGAATAGGACAGTGCTGGAGGTGATCACTGAATGTGAATGAATAAATTGTAATATAAATAGTATGTCATAGTAATTGAAACATGGCTTTTTTAGATGGAAGATCATATTTCCTCTTTTAAAAGTTGATTTTACCCAATATATCCTGCTGGTTATAATATTTAGTTGTATATGGAGGTTGAAGCTTAAATACTTGAGCCCCATCTCACTTGCAAAGGCAAGTAAATTGCAGAGTTCACAAACCTGGAAACAACTCAGGACAACTCCAGTGTTTGGCATAATGTTAGGTGAAAGAATATTAGAATATTACACAACGGACCTGGTCTTTCTTTCTTTCTTTCTTTCTTTCTTTCTTTCTTTCTTTCTTTCTTTCTTTCTTTCTTTCTTTCTTTCTGAGACAGAAAAAAAAAATCTTTTTCTTTTTGAAAAATCTTTGTGATCTTTCTTTCTTTTTTTTTTTCCGTCACCCAGGCTGGAGTGCAGTGGCATAATCTCCGCTGCCCGGGTTCAAGTGATTCTTCTGCCTCAGCCTCCCAAGTAACTGGGATTACAGGCACGCGCTACCACGTCCGGCTAATTTTTGTATTTTCGGTAGAGACGGGGGTTTCACTATTTTGGTCAGGCTGGTCTCGAACTCCTGACCTCGTGATTCACCTGCCTCGGCCTCCCAAAGTGCTGGGATTATAGGCATGAGCCACTGTGCCCAGCTGGGACCTGGTATTTCTAACAAATTCTGTTGTTTTCTCACACTGAATTCTGAGTTCTATTATAACAAATGCTCACTTTTTGTTTCTATGCTTTCTTGATTGCAAATGATAAATTTCTGAGATATTGTTAATTTTAGTTACTTCTGGAATATTCCAACCCATGTTATAGATGTTTGGTCCTTTTTAAAATCAACTTATAATTTATCCGAATCCTAGGTCTTGGTTGGTTGATCAATGTTTAGGCAACAGAATAATTGAGTAGCATTCTGCATAGCCAAGTAGCACTGTTTTGCAACCTGTGCCTTGTTGGTCTAGAAAATACTATTGCTTGACATATACCAGGAATTTTAGATTAGAATATTTGGCAGTGTCTATACAGAATCAAAAACATGCATTAAAATGGAGAAGAATACCTTTGTGAATCCTCTAGATGGCAGAACAATTACAACAAATATATCTTAGAAGGTGTCCAAGAAGTGTGTGGAGGAGAGAGCGTACGAAAGATGGGGTGAGACGGGGACCTGCGGGCTCTAAGCTTTCTGTCTCAACCCAACCAGGGCAGATCTGCTCTTATATGTCTTATAACTTGACATTTTATCTAAGATGTTGTTGAAGGAAGGAACAAGGCTAAAAACATGATAGGATGTCAAAGCTCAAAATCTGTTTTTTTTTTTTTTTTCTTTCAGGACAGAGTTTCGCTCTTGTTGCCCAGGATGGAGTGTAATGGTGCAATCTTGGCTCACTGCAACCTCCATCTCCTGGGTTCAAGCAATTCTCCGGCTTCCGCTTCCAAGTAGCTGGTATTACAGGCGTGCACTACCACACCTGGCTAATTTTTGTATTTTTATTAGAAACGGGGTTTCACCATGTTGGCCAGCCTCGGCCTCCCAAAGTGCTGGGATTACAGGCCTGAGCCACCGTGGCGGGCCCAAAGCTCAGAATCTTAAGTTGTGCACACCAACATCAAATCATAGATTTCTGTGAGGACGTATGCATGCATTATTCATGTACCCTGAGCATCTTCAGACTATAGCTGCTCTCACCCCAACACACATGTTGATGAATTCTAGAGTGATGCTGGCCTACTTCAACACTCTGCTACTTTAATTTCTATCATAGGGGTTGAGGCACAGCATAGTCCTTTAGCCTTTGTCCCTGCTGTTAAAGAAATCGCCATTGTTGGTATATTGTATTGTTGGCATAAGGAGAAGAGATGACTTGGGGAGATATAACATAAGTAACTTGTAAAGATTCATTCCTCACAGAGAGTGAAAGAGGGAGGGGGGCAGGGAGAGCATCCAACAGAATAAATGTAAGATTTTAAGTGTGTCACTTTCTCCACTTGTCTTTGAGTAGAAAGATGATTGTAGTATCTCTTCAATTTCATTTGCAAACTACTTATTCAAATTCCCCTGAAGTCACTTTTTAATAGCACGACCAATTTAGATCCTTTTGGATTATCGATGAAATTCTTGATCACAGTGTAGTATAGCAAACGTGATTTCCATATGTCAAATAGAGCAAAAGGATAAGGGATAAATTTGCTATTCTGTATTTGCATACCTCATAATATCATATAATATCCCTAACAGATATTATCTCCTTATAGCTATTATTTCAGTATAAACTACTTCAAAAGGCTCCTTCATTAGACTTTTCTGCAGTTACCTACTTGCCCATTATCAGTGAAACGTAGCTGAGGTATATTTTAGGATCACTATTCTTCTGCCTGTTTGAGATTGTACCTGAGAATGCATTAAGATAGGCCAGCATCAGTCTAGAATTCATCAACATGTGTGTTGGGGTGAGCATAGCTATATTCTGAAGATGCTCAGGGTACATGAATAATGCATTAAGATGCATTAAGATACATTTTCACGTTCATGTAACACATCTATTGATTAACTAGTCCTGAGCTTACCTTGGGAATAGACAGATAAATTAGATGTGGTCTTTATTCTTAAGGCCCTCAACCATGAAAAATGCACTTTCATATGTGAGACAACTATATAAATAGACTTTCTTATTTTTTTAACTTTTAAATTTTTTATAGAGATGGAGTGTTGCTATATTGCCTAGGCAGGTCTCGAACTCCTGGCTTCAAGCGATCCTCCTGCTTTGGCCTCTCAGAGTACTGGGATTACAGGTGTGAGTCGTTGCACTTGGCCATAAATAGGTTTTCAATGTAGTCTGACAAGGTGTTATAAAAGAAATAACTTCAAAGTGTTGTGGAAGTTCCTAGGCATGAGAAGCTCTTCTGTAGGTATTACCAGAAGTTACCCAGAAGTTACTGCATGTAGAGGACTGTCTTTGCAACACAAATGAAGGGAAGTTGATGAAATATTAAGTGTTAAGAGTTGTACCATGTTATACACTGAGCCTGATAGATTTACACCAACAGCTTTCTAGGTTACTGTACCAAAAAATTCTATAAATAGCTTTGGATTTTTAGTTGATAACTGAACTGGAAGTCGTCTCTGGCTTTTGCTTCTTAAAGAACACATTATTCAGTGCTACATTTCTATACTGATAATCAGGAAATAAGAAGGCCCACATAATCTGGTGATGACAACAGTATGACGTCAAACAATGTCTAGAAAAGTGGCAGTGTTTTCTGATTGGCCCAGATTCTTGAGTTATTTCACTAATAATTTCAATATGAAAAACGGAGAATGTCAGATCCTTAAACAACTGTTGAATAATCCATTGGTTGTAATGAACCAGTACATAGGACTGAATAAATGCTTTACGAATTCTCTGCACACCACCGGATCAAGCAATCTGTGTAACTGTAGATAATGAGACTTCAGCTTGAATTGTAATTATGCGTGGAGTTGTTACTGTATTTTTTACACATCATCTTTGTATAGGCTCTGAGTCTAGGAGGGTCAGTCACAAATGACTGATACTGTGAATCAGGGTATTGCCACTGATCAAAGGACAGACTGCACATGTGTTCAGTGTGGAAGGATTAGCTGGTCAGCTTTGTCCTTTGGCTACTGTTGCAAACAAAGATTACAAAAAGAGGTCTGTATATGCCTATGTGTTTGTAAAAGGAGCTTTCATTTTTGTTTCCTTTATTGAACCCCAACTCCTGAATTTATTTTTTACAAATATTTGTACACACAGTACTGTTGCTAAAGAGAGTCCTTTGTTTTTTTGTTTTTGTTTTCTGTGTGTTTTTTTTTTAAACAAATCCATGCTTTTTTAGAAAGGTGTTAACCAGCCCCCTCCCTGCCCTCATACTAGTCCATGTGTCAGATACTAATTAATCTATGTCATGGGATCACTTTATAATCTATATTTAGGGATCTCTTTCTCATTCAGAGACACTGTCTTTTCCATTTTGGGTGTTTTGGTGATTTTTCAGTTTTCTGAGTAGCATCAGTATTTCTCCTTGAACCAAGGTGAAATTTTGCATCTATTCCTCAGTTCTCTAGGGACCTCTTTCGTGACTGTCCGCTTGCTTACTGGTAGTTTCCTTACTCCCATTTTATCATGGTCTGTGAATTTAACCAACATGATGTTTACTCCCACTTTTGAATTATTAATGAAGAAAACTGTGAGATGGTACTTTTGTCTTTAATAGTTGATGCTGAAAAAGTGACAAATGCAATAAAAGCATCTTTCTCTAATTCAGTTCCTGTCATGCATCTCTTTAGTGTCTTGGTGATATGACTTGAAATAATAGTGCTTACATCTCTCTTTCAGCTAGTTCACACTGAAAGCATGTAATCATCTGTTTGATATCAGAGCCACTTCCCAGTCATAGATTGTGATGTCACAAACCAAAGATTGTTCTCTCTCAGCAGGAAGAAGCTGGAGAGGAGATGAATCTTCATGGTGAACCACATCCTTATTCAAATTTGGTCACTTCATAAAGAAAATTCACCATAATGAGGAACTAGTATATTGGCTAATTGAAATGCCCGGTTGACTTATGCTTGAAACACTGTGCCATTATAATGGAATGAAAAAAATTCCTTATGGAAACTTAAAGTTATAATAATGAAGACATAAGTAGATATATATTTAATGCATTTAAAAATATTATGCAATGTCAGTCCCTTTAAGTTAAATGCTAACACACAAAAATGAATTTTAGGTATGTTTCTAATTTTATATACAAAATTATGTTGCTTGGTATTTCAGACAAAAATTACTTTTTAAGATTGTTATGTCAACAGGCCCGAAATGGATGTGTTCATTTTGACCTAGATGCCTGTTTTTATTTTATCATGGTTTAAATAAAAAGCTTATAGCTTTTGGATAATTTAAAATGACCAGAATTTAAAGATACAGTAATAGGTATTATTATAAGGATATGGCAGCCAGAATATTTGCTCCATTTCTATGAAAGGAACTAATAATACACAATCACATTACTTTTACAATATAATTCTTTTATATAATATGTGTGAATGAAATACATCCTAAATTGCAGAAACAAGTAGGCAGGTCATTGACTACATCCCAAGACTGTTGAGAATCTCTTTAATTGTTAAATCTATCAATACCAGGGAAAAATTCTTATAAATAAACCAAATCTTCAGGTACTAGCATAAAATCCCTCATCCATTTGTACCCATGAGATGTAAACTTGAAGCAGTTTTCAATTTCTTTTTCACCCTACTGAAGAAAATACAGATTATTCCAAATTGTTGTAGGGTATTTTTTTGAAAGCTGTTACTGAAACTTCAATAATCACTTTTCTGAATGGGTTATTGTAGAGCAAAGCATTGATTTGGATAGGAAAGAAAGTGAAAATTCACTGGGATTGATGCTAACAAGGACCAAATTGGGGTGGAGCAAGGTAATATTCATTTGCCCATCCATTGTCATTAGAAGGTGAGTTATAGAAACAACGCCCCCAAATTAGTGGGATGTGAGTTTCTGTTTACTTTACAATGAGTAAATAAAATCCAGAACGCTTAAGGAATATTGTTATCTGCCCCCTTTAATTCTATTGGAAGCAGATTGTTTGAGCATAACATACATTTCATACTTTTGTCCAAGTTAGTTAAAACATCTTTAATTATAATTTAAAATATTGATTAATATTCTTCATTTAAAATATCTCCATATTTTTGAATCATGTCTGTTTACAAACTGTAATACCATAATAAGGAGGAAACAGATGAAAAGAACCCTTAAGGGTTCAGCTATTTCTCAGTGTAGGTAAACAACAACAACAACACCCTTAACTATAAGAAGTATTTTGAGATTTCTAAATAAACCGTTTTTTTCTCTGAAACAAATTGGTATATTAGATAATCATTACTTGTTTTAAATTGCTGCTTTCCTTTGGTACTGGAAAATGACAGGTAAGTTTCTGTAATGACTTCAGATGCAAAAGACTTATGATATTTAAGGTTATTTATAGACTATCTTGAAAAGCATGAAGGAATCATATAATTTACTCCCTTAACTAAAATTTGAAAACAGGAAAGAATGCAGTGAAATGGAAGAGAATGTCTAATTTGACTACTTTTAGACAAGTACTGAATACTTAGTTCTGATTACGTGTATTATCACAAGATCTCCGTAGTTAGGTGTGATTTGCTCTTGTTTCCCTGTCTCCTCTCTTCTAAGATAATAGAAATATTAATTGTTATAGGACTTCTTTATGATAAGGTGCTTTGGACCTAAGTTTTCCAGTGAAACTTACATGAAAACCAATGTGGTTGGGATTTCTGCTAAAAATCTATGTAGGAAATTAAAATAACAGATGAAGAAGATCAGATGATTCTGTTTTGTTGTTTTTGCTTAAGATTGTCTCTCTAGAAGTCTCATTATACAGTGATTTCTAGGGAATTTCTAAAAGGCACTGTATCTTTTAAAATTCTTTGATGGCTTCACTAGTGCTTTGCCTTTTACAGTTTGGACCACTGACCTGAGTTTTTGAGGTTTTAAGGTACCAGACATCTTTCATCTTTTTATCCTCTTGTTAAATCAGAAAAGTGTCTTCATAAATATCTGTTATAAAAATGTCTGGTATCTTTAAGATAAATTAGCCCCATCCTACAAGAATTTATACCTCGATTTAGTAGAGATTATTTTTCTTCAGTGTGAATGAAATGACATCACAGCTTTTTTTTTTCTTGCTAACAATAGAAATCAGTCATTGAGCTTTTGTTCCTTTAATGTGAATAGAAATATTTAAAATGCTTATTAATTTGTCTTTGTTTTATCAAGTACTCTGGGAAACAAAGTTCATTTGAATATTGTTGGTAAACATTGTCTGTGAATGGCTCTTATGCACCGTTCAGGGCTCTCTTCATGCATTTTTTTCAAGCTATTAAATACAATTGGGATAAAAATAAAGACAAAGATGAGACAAATGCAATGAAAAATGAATGGGAGTTTTGGATGCTTTATTATCTAGTTATGAGTGACTTGTTTATGCAGCATAAGTAAAAACAAGTGTTTACCTCAGCTTAAATCTGCAAAAGCTTAAGGAAAGGTTGCAAGAAATTCAAATCCACTATCTCATTCACAGCACGAGCAGATTTAATTTCAGTAGACAAGATATAAATTAAGGTTATAAAATTAATTCTTACCTGGCAGTGGTTTGTTTGAAGCTCAGTAATTTGAACTCTGGCTGGAAATAGTAAGCTTCGAGACCCGAAATACCTTCTCTACTTTCCTTTCATGTTTTATTTTGCCAGTGTTTTATTTCTTGCAGTATCTTTATATCTGTATTCCTGATAATCCTGTAGCATTAGTTAGGCTAGTGTGCGGTAGATGAAGACTCCATTGGGCTAGGATTATAGAACCAGAAGGGTGAGTTTTGCCTTTATCTGATAACAGCAGTTGATCTGACCACAAACAATTTGAGTGTTCAGAACTTACTAAAGATTCATTGAATGCTTCAGCAATGAGAAATCCTGATTGTTCCTATATGCATTTTACCCCCTGGAAAAGTTCTGCTTGTTCGTATTTCACAATTACACACGCTTCCAAATCAAGCTGCTTTAAAAAACATTATCTGGACTAGAAGCATGGATGTTCTTGTACTCTCTTGCTTTCCTTTCTCCATACCAACTTTTCAGTCCATCAGCTTCCTTTCTGTAGAGGATGAAGGCATTTCTTCTGTCCTCCTCATGCTTTTGTAACCCATGCTTCTGGTACACTGTTTTTTGAATAGTGAGGTAAAAATCCAAAAGGAAGTAGGGCTTTATCATGTCTCTGGACGGTGAGCGTACTTGGCATGAATGAAGAGCTGATAGCAGCTATTCAAAACAGACAGCAAACTGATGGATGACGCTTCCATACATAAAAAACTGGTTAATTACTTCCCCTGCTGGACAGCAGTATACCCTGAAAGGAAGAAA
This sequence comes from Piliocolobus tephrosceles, assembly GCF_002776525.5. NCBI lineage: Eukaryota > Metazoa > Chordata > Mammalia > Primates > Cercopithecidae > Piliocolobus > Piliocolobus tephrosceles. The sequence continues at coordinate 154,322,813 of NC_045439.1, forward strand.
GAAAGGAGCAGATGATGATATTCGTGTTGATAGGTGTTCTCTGTTTGAACAGCTTGTCATTGGGAAGCGAATCCAGGAAAAGCTGCAGCTTCAGAGTGTGAGCAGGTAGAATGGGCAAGAGTTATTTGACAGACAGTTAAGTGACGTATTTTGGGAGGAAAAAGAGGGCTTAGCACAGAGGTAGCTGGAATAAGGTTCCAAAATGCTTTTGAAAATGTTCATTTTTTTCCTGTTAGTCTTTTTGATTAGAAGCTCTTTTTTTTTTTTTAAGCTTTGCTAGGCATTATTCACAGACATGTTGCTGAGTTGTTTTTTCATCTTTCAGTTTTCCCTAAAGATGGAAAGTAATTTTTAAAAGTCTTTGAGATAGAAAGAGTATACTGTGGGTTTTAAACATTTGTAGCAGAGAAAGGACTGCTTTTTTTTTTTTTTTCTAAATGCACAATGCACGCCTGTTTTTTTTTTTTTTTGTTTGTTTGTCTGTTTTGAGACGGAGTCCAGACTGGAGTGCAGTGGCGCGATCTCGGCTCACTGCAAGCTCCGCCTCCCGGGCTCACGCCATTCTCCTGCCTCAGCCTCCCGAGTAGCTGGGACTACAGGCACCGCCACCACGCCCTGCTAATTTTTTTGTATTTTTAGTAGAGACGGGGTGTCACCGTGTTAGCCAGGATGGTCTCGATCTCCTGACCTCGTGATCCGCCCGCCTTGGCCTCCCAAAGTGCTGGGATTACAGGCGTGAGCCACCACGCCTGGCTTTGCACGCCTGTTTTTATACATCTTTTGGGCATATGCGTTTTGTTGCTTTGGAGTAAAGCATTATAAGGCCTCATTTGATACAAACTTTTAACAGGGTCTTCATTAAAGCTTTTTCTTAAATTAGATGAAATCCAGATTAGCTGTATAAAAGAATAGATTTTTAAATGTCAATTTCGTAATTTTTGCACTTCAGTTTTTAAATTTAAAATTCAAAGTTTTAAAATTGCACTTCAGTGTAAAATTTAAATTTTAAATTTAAACATTTTTCCCTACCTGAGTTCTTTATGAGTATATCTAGACAATATGTTTTTAAATATTTAAAAAATTATTATGCAACATTTCAAACTTACACAAAACTGAAAAATAATACACGAACTTCCAGAAACTCATTATCCAGATTCAATAATTGTCAGATTCAATTCTTTGCTAAAATATTTTAAAGCATATCTCATTTCACCTATTCGTACTTTAGTATGTATATTTTTAAAGTATGGACACTTTTTCGCATGACCCTGTGCATTATCACACCTAACCCATTGGCTATAATCCTCTGGAGTCATATAAGATCCAGTTCATTTTAAATTCCTTTGTCTCAGAAACTATGTCATTTTGTAGGTTTTTTCTGAATGAGAATCCAGACAAAGTATACACTTTTCATTGTTAGCCAATAGAATTTTAAACACTGACTTAGACGAACATGTATGAGAAAGAAGTAAATTTTAGTTTTATAGTGGTGGTTGACACACATTTGTAATAGGCATATTTATGCAAGAGAACATATCTTTAGAATATTTTCTTGAACTTTTCCCACTGAACATTGCATGATACTGAAAAGGATTTAATTTCATAGGTAATGATTGGTCATTATATACTGGTCACTTCTATAATAAATAGCCGAAATTTTAAGCCACTGATTATTAAGCCATTTCAACGATTGAATGTGACTTAGAGTTCAGTGGAGATCCAAAATGAGAGAAGTAGAAATCTTTATCAAATTGGGCCATGGTATTTATGAGGATTGATGACTGTATTATTATACACGTTTTTCATTAACGTCAAGGTTTTTTCCCAATGAATTTTAATTTTTCTATGAAGTTTGAACTCATGGCTCTTTTCTTTTTTTTTTTTTTTTTTTCAGCCCAGAGGTCTTTTATTTATTTATTTTTTTAACACCTATTATGCCATGAATTCATAGGGAATAGGTTCCAGCAGCTCAGGCTCCTTCCCACTGGTTCTCACAAAGTGTGCTTCTCTGGGTGGAGCAGGCTGGCGCTTCAGTTGAACCCAGGTACCTTTCTCTTTGGCTTCTTTCTTTTTCTGATCATTTTCCTTCACGCGTTTCAGGAAGCTATCTCGGCTCTTAGAGTGTTTAATGTGCTCAATACGCACATTAATTCTCTTGGCAAGAATCTTGCCCTTAACTTGTTTGTTTACAACAATGCCAACAGCATGCTGGGTAACGTTGTAGACTCTCCCAGTTTTGCCATGGTAACACTTGTGGGGCATTCCTTTTTGAACAGTACCCATTCCCTTGATGTCTACGATATCACCTTTCTTATAGATTCGCATATACGTGGCCAAAGGAACAACTCCATGTTTTCTAAAAGGCCTAGAGAACATATATCGGGTGCCTCTCCTCTTTCCCTTTGTGTTCGTCATTTTGGCGAATTACTGGAAGATGGCGGTTCCCGCCGAAAGGGCCTCATGGCTCTTTTCTGATACAGCATAACATTTGACTGTTCACTTAACTTTTCCAAGAATACAATAGCATGAGGTCCTGAAAATAACTTGTGTGCCGCACCCTCACCTGTCGAAATTCATTCTCATTCAGATTCTTTCTCTCTTCTTACTCTTATCTCATCTCATCTTTCACATTAGCTAGATGAAAGAGAATGGGGGTGGTGAATATGGGGAGCCCTTAAAGGGGTGTAGATGGAAATTATAATTTTCTATTTCCATCTAAGCTCAAAGCCACTGCTGAGGACCATGCCCCCATTTTTTATGGAGGGCAATAGATTACTTCTTTCGCAAGGTGCTCAGTCTTGAGTACCTCTTGTCATATGTCATGTTATGGCATGAACGTTCGTGAGCTTTGTGTTACACTTTATGTTCTCAAATTATCCCTTGTCCTTTAAATCTTGCTGAACAAGGACTATATGTGCCAATCACTTTTTGAAAGCTTAGTAAATAGTTACTGATTATCACCATTTAATATAGATAAGCTGAATGGGAAAAGGTGAGGAAAGATGCTTCCGTTCTCTTTCCAAGCTGTCTCTGAAATTTTTCTCAATCATTTATAATGCAATGTCAACATCAGGAGAACACTTTGCAAATATGCAGGTTCTGCTGGAGAACTTTGTAGGGTGGGTGAAAAAGTGGTTCTAGAGGGAACTGGGATAATAGATTATGAGTGCATTTTGGGTGCAAATATTTCAGATCATTATCTCTCAGTACTTTAGCTATAAACTGAATTAATAGAAAAACATTGACTCAATTACTGACTTATAGAGTTCCAAATAAAAGATAGTTATACTTCAGCCATTGTGGAAAGTAATTTTCTCCAAGACTTTGCTCGTGGTATTCCTGATGTTGTTCTTTTTTAAATAAAAAGCTGTATTTATTTTTACTTTCTACAGGATGAACTTTCTGCTTTGAAGCAAGGAGTTGTCTACTTGAATTGTATTGCTCAGAGATCTAAGAGGTTGAGTAGGTAGTTGGGTGGATGGCTTGTTTTTCACCCTAAATATGAGGAGAAGGAGGTAGGTCTTGGGGATTTGGACTTTTAGGTTTTCTTTGATACATATAATAAAGCACATTTTTGTTTTGTTCAGATGTCTCAAGTCGCATCTCCCCTTTTGCAACTCTATGTATTCTCATATTTAAACTGAACTCTCCCATCACCCACTGTAAATTTGGCTAAACAACTTCAGAAGCATCATAGATTTTCAAATGAATTTATGTATAATAAGATAAATGATTTTTTATTTTACAAGGTCCTTTTTTGCTAGAACATTTGGTCCATACCTAGAGTTATGCTCATAGCTGTTTACAAAATTATAAATACTTTTATAAAGAAAAAAAAATCTCTCCTTTATGCTCTCCAGTTTTTAGATGAGTAGGATTTGTGGTTAATGATTTCTTCCATGGCAACGACTTACTTTTAGAGCATTTCAATATTTATAATCTCAATTGAGTGTGATTATTTTTCAGTTAATAAACAAAGATAAAAAGTTGCTTTTTAAGAGAGTCTTGTGGACTCGTGCAAGCTGTTTCTAAAATAAATATGCTTTTAAATTCTGGTTGAAGAAATAAAATCTTTGTTGACTTATGTGAGTCATGCCAGGTCATTTTTAGCGCATTAATTGTAATAACAAACATTTATTGACTCCTTACTAGGTACAAGACCACTGCACTTGGTTCTTTGGATTTATAATGCATTTACTTTTAACAGCTCTGAGGCAGACTGTTATCATGCATCTTCTCTAAAGAAGGAAACTGAGGTGCACAACAGTTAAGTAGCTTGTTCAAGTTTACCCTGTTATTAAAATGTTGAACTGTGGTATGAGCCCAGCCTCGGTGGTTTTAAAGTCCAGTAAGTTTGCCTACTGAGAATAACAATCATTCCACTTAAGTGTGAGACTCCCAGTATAATGTTGAAAGAGTGGTGTCTCTCCAGCATAACTAACATTCTACAAAAACGAGATCCGCAGTTTCTCAGAGATCTCAGATGACCTGGACAGTTGACTGTCTTTAATATATAGGGAATGTTTTCTTCCTGTTTTCTATGTCTTGAATTTATAAAGGGGTGATTTTTTTTCTTTCCAAAATTGTATTATGGCCTCTCAAACAGCAATGTGTTTTAAAATACTAGTCATTTATGTTCTATGAAATTTTTTTTAAAAAACTAAGAGTTATAAGGGGGGATATGAACTGGATTTGTTGTACTTTGCAATACAGTTGATTATTAGGAAACAGTTGCCGTCTTCATATGTATCACATTAGGGTAAAATGATTGCATTATTTTTCTTTTGGCATCAGTTTGTTGGGAAAAAAAGATTGCGTTTTTATTTTCTGATTTAGACACTTTAAACAAATCTTTCCTTTTTAAACTTCTTTAGTTGATTCCTCTACCATTGCACCCACTCTTTTCACTCCTGTCAGGCCTTAACCTGTGCCCTGATATTTGGTTCTTTCCTAATTTGTCATCCTTAAGATTTTGACCTTATACTGAACTGCAGACAGCCACTAGAGGTCTCCAGACCACACTTGAGAAAGCTCTGATTTTACAACCATACCCTAGTGAGTGGAACAGTTATGTTCCGGGGCAGATTGGGTACTAATATTCCTCATTAAGTATTTGTGAAATGCTTCTTATATTCCAGGTTCTAGAACTATGCTATATTCCTGGGAGTAGATTTTTTCTTTTTTTTAAAGTAAGGTCTTAGACCCTAAGACCCTAAGAACCCTGTAGGCTAGTGGGGACACTAACATTTGAACATGTGGTCAGAAGATGTCATGTTAGGCACACCCACATCACATCCTTTTACATCCTAATGACTGGAGTCCTTTAGATTTCTAAGTTTGTGAATGCCCCACTAATACTCTCTGTAGCGAGATCACTCCTGCTTTCCTTTTTTTTTTTTTTTTATTGAGACGAGTCTCGCTCTGTCACCCAGGCTGGAGTGCAGTGGCGCGATCTCGGCTCACTGCAAACTCCGCCTCCCGGGTTTACGTCATTCTCCTGCCTCAGCCTCCCGAGTAGCTGGGACTACAGGCCCCTGATACCACGCCCGGCTAATTTTTTTTTTGTATTTCTAGTAGAGACGGGGTTTCACCGTGTTAGCCAGGATGGTCTGGATCTCCTGACCTCATGATCCGCCCGTCTCGGCCTCCCAAAGTGCTGGGATTACAGGCGTGAGCCACCGTGCCCGGCCACTCCTGTTTTCTTGATGAGCCCTGACATTGCATCTTCATCAATCTGGCAAGGAGCCATTCTCTGGGGATAATAGGATTGTTTGAATGGGCTCTGGGTTTTGTTTGTTTGTTTGTTCTTTCTCTTCCTTCCTTCCTTCCTTCCTTCCTTCCTTCCTTCCTTCCTTCCTTCCTTCCTTCCTTTTCTCTCCTTTCTTTCCTTTCTCTCCTTTCTCTCTCTCTTTCTTTCCTTCTTTCCTTCCTTCTTTCCTTCTGTCTTTCCTTCTGTCTTTCCTTCTTTCTGTCTTTCTTTTTTTCTTCCTTTCTTTTTTTTCTTTTCTTCCTTTCCTTTCTTTTCTTTCGTCTCCTTCTGTTGCCCAGGCTGGGCAGTCACCCAGGAGTGCAGTGGTGCGATGTCAGCTCACTGCAACGTCTGTCTCCTGGGTTCAGGCAATTCTCCTGCTTCAGCTTCCTGAGTAGCTGGAATTATAGGCGCCCGCCACCATGCCTGGCTAATATTTGTACTTTTCATAGAGATGGGGTTTCACCGTGTTGGCCAGACTGGTCTCAAACTCCTGACCTCAAGTGATCCGCCTGCCTCGGCCTCCCAAAGTGCTAGGATTATAGGCGTGAGCCACCGGGCCTGGCTGGGTTCTGGTTTTTCACTTTCTGATACCCTTCTCAGCAGCTCTGGCATCTGATCTTTAGGGAAGTACTTCATACAAAAGCCAGCCACTACCTGTCTCAGTGAACAAGGCAGATCCCACAGAGATTTTAGACCTTCCATTTCCATTTTGCTTCATACCAGAGAAATTTTAGAGAAAGGATCTGTCTTCTACTTGGATCTCTTGTCTGTTAGGGGTGTTTATATAGACACGTATCTCACAGTAACAGTCTTAGGGACGTGTTCTGAGTAAGCCACGTAAAGCACCTAGTACAGTGCCTGGCACAGAGAGGGCAGATGCCCAGTAGATGTCAACAGTTGTCATTATTATTATGGAATTTAATTGAATTTTACTGCTGGAAGGGACTGTAGAGATAATTTAGTCCTGCCACCCATTTTACACAGTAAATTTTAGCGCTCTTTTCCTTCTCATACAGGCATCTAACTGTTAGGAGTTGTTCTCTTCAGTTATCCCATGTTGGGAAGGCCACAATTTTGATTTAGTCATCCGCTTAATGATGATACTTCCATATGAGAATTCTTATGTGGATAAGCATTTGGAACTAAATGGCAATTGTCAGTTTTAAAAGCATTTCAGCATGACACTGGGAAAGCAATAAGCATTTCAACATCCACAGTGATGCTGTAGAAAGCCTGGCAGCTTGTTAGTCTCTCAGCAGTATACATGTTCTAGAGGAAATTCTGAAAGCTATAGATGAGTGACTTTCTGGATGGTGGACCTGTTTTTAAAAGTGTAGAATTCTTGAAGGCACATGGAAGTCAAGTAATTAGCACAAGGCATAGAGAGCTGGCAAGTGACAGAACCTGGATCCAAACTAAGCATTCTGTGCTCTTAACCCCTGTGCCATGCTGTTTTTGAAAGGAGCTAACTAGCTAGCATTATTTATATTTCTGAACAAGTACAAATAAGCAGACCCCAGTAGGGGCTCAGATGAATACATCCCATGGAATACTACACTGACATTTAAGAAAACAGTGGAATTCTTGAATGCTTAGTGAACAATTACTGAAGAAAGGGTAACCTGGTTTTAGAAATAAATACACGGGCAAATAGAAATAAATGGATTATATTTCAGATTCAAAAAATATTTCGACAGAGTTAATAGTACCTTAAAGTCTGGTTTAAAAACCTTAATAAAGAGCTAAAATATGTAAATAACCTTGGGGAACTTCAGGTGAATGGCCATTTGTCTGAGCCAGCAAGACATTGACAGGACTAATCATTAGTTCTTGGAATGCAGGAACTTTGGGGATCTTCTGAGAGTTGAGGTAATTCTCATTTAACAGTTTTATAAATTACTTGAAAGACAGTAGTAAGAGAAAAAGCCTCAAGATTTTTAATACAGAAAGCCATTAGGGATAATTTCTAGGGTAGAACTCTGAGTAAGAAATGGTAGTTGCATTTTAGTTTAGGTATTTTTTTTTTTTTTTTTTATGTGTTTTGTTTTGTTTGGAGACAGGGTCTCATTCTGTTGCCCAGACTGGAGTGCAGTGTAACCTCAAACTTCTGGGCTCCAGTGAACCTCCCGCTTCGGCCTCCTGAGTAGCTGAGACTACAGGCGTGGGCCCTCTTGCCTGGCTACATACACATTTTAGTGGGAACATGAATAAATGAAAATGATCTTGATCATAATTATATGATATGCAGAAGATGAGGGGGGAATTATAGACAGATTTTATGCTGGGGAATTCAGTGATTTGTTATGTTTTTAAAGGATTTAAGTCTGATGTGGCGTGTTAAAAAATTTAGAAATTAGCAGGAGGTTATGATGATGATCCAGGCAAAATATGATGATTCCTCAGACTAAGGTAATAATAGTTGGAAAGAAGGCGACAGATTACAGGAATATACGGAGGTATAAATGATAGTTTGCTGATGAATTAGGTATCTAGGTATGATGGTGAGAGAAGTGTTGAGAATGACCCCAAGAACTCTGGCTTGAGTAACTGTGGCTGGAGCTGCAATATGCTGAAATTGGGGAAGCTGGATGAGGAACAGGTTTGGGAAAGGGAAATCAAGAGAGAGACTATTGAACAAGATGAGCTGTGGATCTGGTAATTCTTACCTTCTGAAATACTTGAGGCATGTGAAGGAATACTTTACAATCGTCATATGTGAGAAGCAATATACTGTTACATGTTATTTTTGAAAATAGGTCTTTTTTTCCCCCATTCCTTTGTTTTTCATGATGGTTTTTAACCTTACTTTGTTTTTTCCTGTCCCTGCCACTTACACGTAACACTTACCAATCATAACTTCTCTCCATGCAAGTATTCCAGTGAGATAGGAAAAGAATTAAGGAATCAGTCCTTCTGTAGGGGGTGTGGTTGGAAATAGCCACTCTGGGAATAAATATGCTGTACTCTGCCCCCCAAACCTGGTTGAAAATCATTTCTTTAAAATCACTTGTGAATGATTTTTGATGTGGAACATTTCTTTTAATTTTCTAAAAAGATTTCTCGGTTATACTGGTTCATAGGAACACACTCTCCTCAGATGATCAGACACTTCATTTTCTAGATGAGAATGCTGAGCACCTCAGAGGCTGCCATTCACCCAAACTGCACCCAAGGATGCAGATCTTGTCAACTAGTTAACAGTCGATATGTTAGAACAGTAGAACCCTAAGAATGAAAATTCTAGCCAATAATTCCTCCTATGAGACATACCGTTTACTTATCAGTTTCTCTAATAAGATAAATTCTTATGCGTAATGAGAAATGAAATATGTTTTATGGCTGGGCGTGGTGGCTCACGCCTGTAATCGCAGCAGGTGTGAGATTTAGGAGGCCGAGGCAGGAGAATTGCTTGACCCCAGGAGTTCGAGACCAGCCTGGGCAACATAGTGAGACTCTGTCTCTATAAAATATAAAAAAATTGGCCAGGCATGGTGGTGTGTACCTGTAATCCCAGCTACTCGGGAGGCTGAGGCAGGAGGATCGCTTGAACCCAGGAGGTCGAGGCTTCAGTGAGCCATGTTCTCACCACTGCACTGCAGCCTGGACAACAGAGCAAGAGCCTGTTGTCTCAAAAGGAAAAAAAAAATAGGAAAAGAAATATTTTTACCAGATATATATTTGATAAGGTAAAAATAGTTACATTATTTCTGTAAAGACTTCATATTTAAAATTTAATAAGATTGATACTTTAGTCCTCAGTTGACCAAACAGTTCAGCACCTCAAACATGTGCATCGTTTTAGACACTGGATATATGAGCATGACCAAGGGATAAACTCTGCTCCCAGGCAGCTGACATGGACTGGAGAAGACAAGCATATCAAGGAATAATGTTACCTTTATGTTATACTCAAGTAGCTATAGAACAGAAGATAAAATGTGGCTCACGTGAAGGAGGAAATAGTTTAATCTGGAGATGTCAGGGAGCTATGTTAAGCTGTGTGAGCTGTAGACATTGGTTCGGTGCTCTTTGAACTCCTTCAGAAGAGTTCATTTTATTTTTATTTTTTAAAAAGCTCTTTTAATTTTTTTTAAAATTTCAAAACGTTAATAAGATACTTATGTGCTAAGTGATGAATGTAGTTCTGAGATTATATATAAAACATTTAAAAAACATTTCTAGTGGAAGTGGCAACAAAATCTCTCTCACACACACGCATGCACACACGCACACATGCGCACACACGCACACACACGCACACACGAGACACGGACTGTCTTCCTCGTTTTAACCTAAGTATTCTAGTTGCCATAACAACCTGATTGTGGTAGTGCATTTGCTGCTGTGGTTGAGGTTGTGTCAGCAGTTCCATTATAAGCTGCAATTTTCAGGATCCTAAAATTCAATGTCACATTCACAGATGTGACATATACAATTCCATCTATTTATTAATTTGATTTTGCCTCATACTTAAATCTCCAGACGTCATTCTCCTCTCCCACTGTGTTGAGAGAGGTTCATATATCTGGTTTGTAGGATTCTGCTTTTGTTAATTTGTATTTTATTTCTAAAAGAAACCACCATATCTGATCATGGTCCCTTATTTTATAAAGAGGAAGTTGAGGCTCTGTAGGGTCATCTGACAAGACCCTTGCCTTGCCTTTTCACCCTTAGGCAAGTCATCGGACATGAATCTACTAGTTATACACTACTGCACAGATGCTGGAGTTCTGTGGCATCTTCTGCTTAGTGATCTTTTTGATTTTTGGTTAAATCTCGCCATGACATGCCTTTCATTTTTTTGCATATGTGTCTCTTTGTGTGTTTGATATATATCCTGTCTTCTATAATAGGATTCATTCTGTTGTCACATTCTGTGTTGTAGAAATTGGTTTATATGTTGTAGAAATTGGTTTATATGTCTTTCTGACTTCCACTAAACATTTTTCCAGGGTAGACACCGTGCTTTACTCCTTATAATGTCTCCAGCATTTGCTGAGAAGGACCAGCTCTGCCTCTTCTTCTTCCTCATTCTCATTCCAGTTTACCTGGTGTCTGACCTTCCGTGTTGCTTATTCTTAGTGCTTGAACCTAATGACCTGTCTTTAGAGGGGTTGGGGAGTGGGCACTGGTGTGGAGAGAGGAGGGGGCCTCCCTCTGCCCCTAGGTAGAGTCTCGGGGTTCAAGAGTGTGGTGCTTGGAGGGCCGTGGCTGGGACTGAAGTGTAGGGAGGAGTGAGAGAGGTTAAAGGGGCATTAAGGGGCCTGAAGGTAGACTTGGATTGGACTTCCTGCTGAGGAATCTGAACTTTGTTTTGTAGGCAAGAGGGACCAATTGAAAGGTCATAAGCAGGGAAGGGATACGAAGAGATCACCTAAAACTGCTGCACATTCAGGCCCTTGAAGATGGAAATGTGTGTTTTAAGAAATATGGCATAAATAGGTAATCATTCTATTTAGTAGGAAAATGTAAGGTCAGAGGAGAGAGTAATTAATTCTGCCTTGGATATGATGATAGGAAGCTTTCACAAATGAGGTGATGTTTCATCTGGATTATTAAGGGTAGCTAGGATTGCACCATGCAGGGAAGTTGGGAAGATGGGATTTTAGATGTGAGAAGCAGCTCGAGTGAAGAATCAGAGGCAAGGATATGCTTGGCATACTGGGAAAATCCTGACCCTGCTGATGTTGATGTGGTTCCAGGTCTGAGGAGACCAGTGGCTTGAGAGGAGACAGGATAGGATGGGCTGAAAGCAGGTCACCACAGGTTTTGGTGCCCCACTATGGAGTGAAGACTTTATGCTCTAGATAGAGGGGAGCTGTGAGCTTTCAAAAAGCAGCTGAAAGACACAAGCAGACCTATAGAGAAACACCTCTAGCAGTTTAGAGGATGAATTGGAAAATGAGAGTTGGATGCTATTCTACCAGGCCAGGTAAAAACAAACAGAGGTGCCTGTTGAACTAGGATGGTGGGATTAGAAAGAGTATAAATGGAGGATGAGGAATGAAGAAGAGGCATGTTTCAAAGGTTAATTTAGCAGATGTGATTGACTGTGTGGGGAAAAGTATAAAAAGAAGTTTCCTTTTCTTTTCTTTTTTTTTTTTGAGATAGGGTCTTGCTCTTTTGCCCAGGCTGGAGTGCAGTGGCATGATCTGGGCTCACTGCAACCTCTGCCTCCTGAGTTCAAGCAATTCTCCTCCCTCAGCCACCTGAGTAGCTGCGATTACAGATGTGCACCACCATGCCTGGCTGATTTTTTTTTTTTTTTTTTTTGTATTTTTAGTAGAGATGAGGTTTCGCCATGTTGGCCAGGCCGGTCTTGAACTCCTTGCCTTAAGCGCTCCACCCACCTCTGCCTCCCAAAGGGCTTGGACTACAGGTGTGAGCCACAGCACATGGCGAGAAGTTTTCTTATTCAAGCTTCTAGGTGAATTATTTTGCGATTTATCAAGGTAAGGAAAACAGGAGGAGAAGACAGATTTGGTTAAAGATAATATTTTGAAAAGTTCATCCACATTTTAAACTTTGAGGTATAATTTACATATAAAATGCTCAAATCTTAACAGTTTGATAAGCTTTGACAATTTATGTACACCTATGTAACCACCTCTACAAACAAGTTATGGAATAGTAGTTCTCAATATCGAGTGTGCATCAGAAACACCTGGATGTCTCGATGGACCATAAATTGCTTCGCCTACTCAGAGTTTCAGATTTAGTAGATCTGGGATGAGGACTGAGAATTCAGCTTTCTAACAATTCCCAAGTGCCACTGGGTTCAGGGACCACACTTTGGAAACTGCTGATATAAAGTACCATTGTCGCTCCAGATAGGCCCTCTTCTCCCTTTGTGCCTCTCATCCCAGGCAATCACAGTTCTGATTTCTAGCACTGTGATTAGTTTGCCTATTCCTGGACTGCACAAATGGAATTATTCAGTATTCGCTTATATGTGGCTTTTTTTTCCCCCATACAATATAATGATTTTGAGATTCACCTATGTTGTTGCATGGGCTTTATTCCTTTTTACCTGTTGACTAGCATTCCATCATGTGACTATTATCACAATTTGTTTATCAGTTTTCCTAGTGACAGACATTTGATTTAGTTTCAATTTTGGGGTATTATGAATAAAACTTCCATGAATATTAATATGCAAGTCTTTTTGTGGTTGTATGCTTTCATTTCTCTTGGGTAAATACTTAGGAGTAGAATTGCTGGGTCCCAGGGTAAATATATGCTTAAAATTATAAGAAACTGCCAAAATAGTTTTCTATAGTGGTTGTAATGTAGTCAAATTGTGATTAAATTTTTATTGACTCTAGTGAAGCTCCTAGACATTGACTAGATTGAAGGACATTTTGCCAAAGAAGAAAGGTCCGTAGTGGACAAGGAAGCTTGGCAGTGTCACCCTTTGGGATATACATGTGGCTAATCAACAGTGACCATGGAACTCTTCCAGATCCTAAGAGAGTTGAAATCTATGTTTAGATTTAAAAAGTGTAGTTAATTATTCCTTCAAAGAACAGTTAATAAGCACTTACCATATATTAGCCATAGAAGGGCACGTAGCTCCCAGTACTGTTCCTAAGGAGCTCACAGGTAAAACAAATTATTATACTTTAAGAAGGTGCAAGGCAGTGCCTTAAATCAAAGTTTATCTTAGTCCTAGTTTATCTGAATGTTATTTTTCCAGAAATTCTAACTATCAGACAATGAGGACATAAACCAAAAAACCCCCCCCAAAAAAACTTCAGAACATTTCCCATCACTGGGGAAAAGGATGGATTTGTCAGTAAAATGGTGTTGGTCCAAGTGGAGTTCACCATCTGGGAAAAAATTGGGATTCAAACCTCATATCAGGATGATGTCAACGTGTGCCAAAAAGTTTAATGTAAAACAGACAATGTAATACAAATATTAGGACAAATCACGGACATACTCTTTTCTAATGTCAGACTAGCAAAGGTGTTTTAAAATATTGGACAAAATCCAGAAATACAAGGCCGTTAAATCTGATTATGTAAAAATGACGAATTTCTGCACGGCACAACCCACCATAACCAAGGCCAAAAGATAAATGATTTTGTGTGTGGGTAGGGGAGATAGAATGGTGACTCATTACAGAGAACTAGTTTCCAATATATGTAATGTGTTTTAACAACCCTATTAAAACTGGGCAAAGGCTATGAGCAGACTGTTCACAGAAAATGAAATGCAAATGGTTTTTAAACATGTGAAAAGATGCTCAATGCACGCATAGGAGAAATGCAAATTAATTAAACTGAAATACATATGTTCAGTTATCAGATTGACAGAGATCAGAAAGTTTGATTAGACTTTGCACTGGCAAGGGTGAGGATGCACAGTGTTGGAGAAGAAGGGCATTTCAAGTTGAGGGGAATTGGAGGAGCAGGGAGCTGGAAATGGGAAAGGTAGGGCCAGCACATTAGTGCAGGACAGGTGAGCTAATGTAGGGGCAGGCGTGTTGACTTCAGCAAGGAGTGACAGCTGGCGCTGTAGTGTCATGGGAGAAGCAGGGAAACTAGATAGCTACACGCAATAACTACAAATGCTGGTCACTGCAGAGGCAGATGGCCCTACAGATAACAGCCTAAGGGAGTCACTTACCCCAAAAGGCTACATTCGTCCCAGCATTTTCCATTTAAGAAAGCATTAAAATAGAATGTTTAATGAAATGAAAATTTAACACTCTTAACAAATTATAATTTAAAGATTTATTCTTCAGTTATCTCAAATTTAATTTTTGGAGAATGTATTTGAAGATGCTAAATAAATGAAATACATCTCTACTGGTTTAGCTGCTTGTTGCTGTTCGTAGCTTCTCTTGCAGTGAATTACGTTATGTCATTGAATGTTTAGGACACAAATGTGCAGCCATGCCTGCGTCTCCCTTTGGTTGCAAAGGTATAGGTAGCGTAAGTAACTGATTAGGAGAGAGATTAACTATTAGTGTTTAATTTTGGAAAAGCAAGTAATGCATGTAATTTAACAGAATGGTGCTTTTCTTTTTAATTCCCATCCCCTGACGTTTCTTATCTTCCTATGACTTCTGCCTCATCACTCATTTTACTTTCAGAATTCTAGAATTCATAATGCTCCTTAAAATGAAGTTACTATAATTTTTCCCGACTAGTTTAACATTGGAGGTTAATAGGTAACTGCTTGAGATACCTTTTAGTCTAGGATGTTATAATTCTGTGTGGTACATTATAATTTTAGACATTGTACATTGTGGATTATCCCTGAAGATTTATATGTATTAGGGGCAAATAGAGTACCAAATATTTAATGATATTCTTGATTGCTTACATTCCTAAAGAAGAAGTAATTACATGTTCAAACCAACAAGCTAACTTGATTTACATTTTCCTTCTCACTCACAATTTGGTTGCTATCTAGATTTTTTTTATTAACCCTATGCCCAAATGTATTTCAATAGTTCCTTGAGTCACTAAGGCAAAAGGTTAAGGGGGAAAAGTACACCTAATAGAATACTTTGAATACTGACCAGCAAAGATTGGATAGTATTTTCTGACAGTTAAGGTTATAGATTACATTTTTTAAAAATTAAAAAAGACAATACTGTGGTGTCAGATAGATAGTATTCTTTATGGTATCTGAAAAGCAAGCTTATTTTATATTGAATTCTTGTACAGATGGGCATTATCCAAAATGTCTTAGACTCACTTCAGTGCAAAGCTGTAGGAAGATAACCATTTGGTACCTTTCGGTGGCCCTTTCAGGGACTTTTCTGGGTCGAAAATCTAATGATTGAGAAAACGTTGATATTGATAACTCAGATATTATTTATCTTAGTTAAGAAGAGTTGAGTTTGTGGGAGTAGATGCAGACTGAAAAGTCTTTTTTTTTTATATTTAAGTTCTAGGGCACATGTGCATAACGTGTGGGTTACATAGGTATACATGTGCCATGTTGGTTTGCTGCACCCATTAACTCATCATTTACAGTGGGTATTTCTCCTAATGCTATCCCACCCCCAGGCCCCCACCTCCTGACAGGCCCCAGGGTGTGATGTTCCCCTCCCTATGTCCAAGTGTTCTCATTGTTCGGTTCCTTCCTATGAATGAGAACATGTGGTGTTTGGTTTTCTGTCCTTGTGATAGTTTGCTCAGAATGTTGGTTTTCAGCTTAATCCATGTCCCTGCAAAGGACACGAACCCATCCTTTTTTATGGCTGCATAGTATTCCATGGTGAATATGTGCCACATTTTCTTAATCCAGTCTGTCACTGATGGACATTTGGGTTGGTTCCAAGTCTTTGCTAGTGTGAATAGTGCTGCAATAAACATACGTGTGCATGTGTCTTTATAGCAGCATGATTTATAATCCTTTGGGAATATACCCAGTAATGGGATCGCTGGGTCAAATGGTATTTCTGGTTCTAGATCCTTGAGGAATCGCCACACTGTCTTCCACAATGGTTGAACTAGTTTACAGTCCCACCAACAGTGTAAAAGTGTTCCTATTTCTCCACATCCTCTCCAGCACCTGTTGTTTTCTGACTTTTTAATGATCGCCAACCTAACTGGTGTGAAATGGTATCTCATTGTGGTTTTGATTTGCATTTCTCTGATGACCAGTGATAATGAGCATTTTTTTGTGTGTCTGTTGGCTGCATAAATGTCTTCCTTTGAGAAGTGTCTGTTCATATCCTTTGCCCACTTTTTGATGGGGCTGTTTGATTTTTTCTTAAAAATTTGTTTAAGTTCTTTGTAGATTCTGGATATTAGCCCTTTGCCAGATGGGTAGATTGCAAAAATTTTCTCCCATTCTGTAGGTTGCATGTTCACTCTGATGGTAGTTTCTTTTGCTTTGCAGAAGCCCTTTAGTTTAATTAGATCCCATTCGTCTATTTTGGCTTTTGTTGCCATTGCTATTGGTGCTTTAGTCATGAAGTCCTTGCCGATGCTTATGTCCTGAATGGTATTGCCTAGGTTTTCTTGTAGGGTTTTTATGGTTTTAGGTCTAACATTTAAGTCTTTAATCCATCTTCAATTAATTTTTGTATAAGGTGTAAGGAAGGGATCCAGTTTCAGCTTTCTACATATGGCTAGCCAGTTTTCCCAGCACCATATTACACAGGGACTCCTTTCCCCATTTCTTGTTTTTGTCAGGTTTGTCAAAGATCAGATGGTTGTAGATGTGTGGTGTTATTTCTGAGGTCTCTGTTCTGTTCCGTTGGTCTATATCTCTGTTTTGGTACCAGTATCATGCTGTTTTGGTTACTGTAGCCTGTAGTATAGTTTGAAGTTAGGTAGCGTGATGCCTCCAGCTTTGTTCTTTTTGCGTAGAATTGTCATGGCAATGCGGGCTCTTTTTTGGTTCCATATGAACTTTAAAGTAGTTTTTTTTTTTTTAATTCTGTGAAGAAAGTCATTGGTAGCTTGATAGGGATGGCATTGAATCTATAAATTACCTTGGGCAGTATGATCATTTTCATGATACTGATTTTTCCTATCCATGAGCATGGAGTGTTATTCCACTTGTTTGTGTCCTCTTTTATTTCATTGAGCAGTAGTTTGTACTTCTCCTTGAAGAGGTCCATCACATCCCTTGTAAATTGTATTCCTAGGTATTTTATTCTCTTTGTAGCAATTGTGAATGGGAGTTCACTCATGATTTTGCTTTCTGTTTGTCTGTTATTGGTGTATAGGAATGCTTGTGATTTTTGCACATTGATTTTGTATCCTGAGACAAAAAGTCTTATTTTCTAATATAAATGTTGGGATGCTTAGGGATCTCTGTGTTGTTGAAATGAATTGTTGTTTTTTTTTTTTTTCTTTAGTCCCTTATGGACAAGGGTATATGATCTGTCTAACTTGGTGTTTTGGGCATATGTAGGTGTCTTCCTATAGTGCCCTATTAGGCATTCAAATATACTTATTGGTTGATTGATAAATTCTCGTCCATGCTGTTTTCCTCAGTTGGATAGTTTCAGTTCCACATCTACTTCAACAGTCTCAGAAGATTAGGTAAAATTGTGTAGTTATTATAAAAAATGCATATTTAATCTCTACTTTTTTCATTTATGCTGTTTTGGGAGCCAGTTTTTAAAAAAGATGTAATACTGTTTCATTATTTATGCAGTTTCCTATCTGTTTGGAGAATCATTGTAATTTTTTTTGCCATTGAGTATGTTGGTATCTGTCTCAGAAAGGGAAGAAATACTGAAATCGCAGTGGATGAGACTTAGTTTCTCATTTCCTACTAACCAAGTTACTACAGGTGTACCAATGATGGACAAGCATCTATCTAGACACATAAAGTAGGATAGATTTAGGAGTCATCTTCTAATAGTTTGAGGAATAGGTTGCAAGGTATATTGCTCTTTGCTAATGCTTTGCCTCCAACAAGTCCCTCTGTCTGTACCTTTGAACCTGGAATGAGTGATTTTTTTTTCCTTTTTTATGTGGAAGACAGACTGACTTATCTTGCTATTGAAGATAATATCATTTCCACCCGTTTGTGAGCTGCTGTTATCTATGTATCCACCTTGGCGCAGATTTATTTCCAAAGCTAGACCAGACAGAATTTTGTTCTAAAATATACATAAACCCTGCATAATCTATACATCTTGCTATTGAAATCAAATGGATTTTTGAGCTCTAGAGCTCTGCTTACTTGGGTGTGGATGGTGCATTGTATGTGGTAAGTATTTAGGAAATTAATGTTTGGCCTTGGTCTTATCCAGCTTTCCAGATGGAGTTGAGAGTGATTTCTCTGAGAAATAGAAGCATCCTTCTCAGTAAAGATACATTTTTACTTTGAGTCTATTTATCAAACCTTCCTCTGTGCTAATATGGTCTTTCTTAAACAATGTCTTCTTATCATGATTTTATTTTCATTTTATGTATGATATTATATTAATAGACATGGTTCTGTAACTTGGAAAGTAGCTTTTACCTTCATCTTCTACCTTATTTCTTTGCTTGGCTTCTTTTCGGGTGATCCTGATTAGGTAGGTACATTTTTCCTTCCTATGTGAGAGCAACCAAATAATATTTTCGTCATTCTTATATGGAGGCTGGGGCAGTGCTTGTCATATGGCATGAAGTAGATGTAACTTTTTCTTTCTTTTATTTTTGTCTTGCTCTGTCACCCAGGCTGGAGTGTAGTGGTGTTGTCTCGGATTACTGCAACCTCTGCCTCCCGGGTTCAAGTAATTCTCCTGCCTCAGTCTCCCAAGTAGCTGGGATTACAGGCGTGCACCACCATGCCCAGCTAATTTCTATATTTCTTTTTCAGTAGAGACAGGGTTTCACCATGTTGGCCAGACTGGTCTTGAATTCCTGGCCTCAAGTGTTCTGCCCACCTCTTGCTTCCCAAAGTGCTGGAATTATAGGAGTGAGCCACTGTGCCCAGCCGGATGTAGCATGTAAGGTTGCCTTGGTTCATTGGGCTAAAGGAGTACCTTATAATTCTTTATAGCTTCTGAGACCTGATGAACTG
>NC_045439.1:154342068-154357630 GCF_002776525.5 Piliocolobus tephrosceles
AAGGAGTACCTTATAATTCTTTATAGCTTCTGAGACCTGATGAACTGTGTGATGTACAGGTAGCTAGAATTACTGTGAACAACTGTGAACATTATAATTTTTATTATTTGGTAAAATCTATAAAATGTATAGAAAACAAA
This sequence comes from Piliocolobus tephrosceles, assembly GCF_002776525.5. NCBI lineage: Eukaryota > Metazoa > Chordata > Mammalia > Primates > Cercopithecidae > Piliocolobus > Piliocolobus tephrosceles. The sequence continues at coordinate 154,342,209 of NC_045439.1, forward strand.
ATATCTTTAATATTGCATATATATCTTTAATATCCATTAAAGATATATCTTTAATATCTTTAATATCCATTAAAGATATATCTTTAATATTCATTATATATATAATTATATAATGTTATATAATATATTAATATAATTATATATTATGTCTCTAGAACTAGAAATATATATTAATATATAAATATAAATATGTAACATATATTAACATATTATATAATATATATCCTTCAAGGAGACAGGTTTGATGAAAATGGAAGCAAATGATGAAAATGGAAGTGAATATTATTATATATAATATATAATGTTATATTATCATTATATAATATATAATGTTATCTTATAGAATATATAATGTTATATAATGTTATATATTATATAATGTCATATAATGTTATAATGTTATATATTATATAATGTTATATATTATATAATAAAGATTTTGTACACACACACACACACACACACACACACACAGTTTTTAAATTTTTTTTAAGCCAAGATCTCCCTCTGTTGCCCAGGCTGAAATGCAGTGGCACCATCACAGCTCACTGCAGCCTCAGTCTTCTAGGCCCAGGTGATCCTTGCACCTCAGCCTCGTAAGTAGCTGGGTCAAGTGCACACAACCATGCCCAGCTAATTTATTTTATTTTATTTCATTTTGGTAAAGATGGGGTTTTGCTGTGCTGCCCAGGCTGGTCTTAAACTCGGGCTCAGGCAGTCCTCCTGCCTCAGCCTCCCAAAATGTTAGGATCACAGGTGTGAGCCACTGCACTTGGCCTGTGCATATCTTAAAAATACAATGTATGTGAACTTTTGGTTACGATTTATTCTAAAACTATTTATTGAAGAACGCTGTCTTGGGCACTGTGCTAGGAGCCTGGGGATATTGCTGAGGGTACAAAGAGGAAGACAACAGGGTTCCTGCCTGTATTAGGGTTCTCTAGAGGGACAGAACTGATAGGATATATGTGTATGTGAAAGGGAGTTTATTAAGGAGAGTTGACTCACATGATCACAAGGTAAATCCTATGATAGGCTCTCTACAAGTTGGGGAGCAAGGAAGCCAGTGGTGGATCAGTCTGAGTCCCAAAGCTTCAAAGGTAAAGAAGTGCAAAGTGCAGCCTTCAGTCTGTGGCCAAAGGCCTGAGAGCCCCTGGCAAACCACTGGTGTTAAGTTCAAGAGTCCAAAGACAAAGAACTTGGAGTCAGATGTCCGGGGGCAGGAAGTATCCAGCATGGAAGAAAGATGAAGGCCGGAAGACTCAGCTAGTCTGCTCTTTCCACCTTCTTCTGCCTGCTTTTTCTAGCTGCTCTGGCAGCCGTGGGGATGGTGCCCACCCAGAGTAAGAGTGGGTCTGCCTTCCCCAGTCCACTGAATCAAATGTTAATCTCCTCTAGCAACACCCTCACAGACAAACCCAGGAACACTACTTTGCATCCTTCGATCCAATCAAGTTGATACTTAATATTAACCATCACACTGCCTTTGAGGAGATTTCAGGCTAGTGGAGTGCTGAGTATGTGTAAGTAACTGACCAACGTCTGACAGAGGTACTTACATAGAATGCATATGAGAATGAAAGAGGAAGTGAAGGTTCATTTCAGGGAAATTTGTACAGAGCTAAGTTCTGAGGAGTGTCAATATTTATGTAATGAGCAGAGGAGCAGGGGCAGGAGAGGGAGGCAGAGGGAGAGACTTGGTGAAGAGTATGGTGGAAAGGAAAAAGGTAAAGATTTCAAGGAGGAAGTGATCAACACAAAGAAAAGGAGGATGAAGATGTTAAAATTCATCAGCTGTTTTAGCACAGGACACTCTTTGGTGAGGGCAGTTTCCGTGGAGTAATGGGCACAGAAGCCAGAGTATAGAGGTCTGGAGAATAAATGAGCAGAAAATGGGGGAGAGTAGGCGCAGCTAGTTGTTTTAAGAAGTTTGTTAGAGAAGGGGCAGAGGGGCTTTGAGGGAGAGACAAGTTCAAGCAAAGGGTGCACATGGACGTGTGAAATACTGAAAACCTATTAAGACTTAGGAGACTTGAGCTTCCTGGTGGATGGAGGAGAGGAAGCCACAGAAGGTGAAATTGAAGATTAAAGAAAAAGAGATCGAATCCATGGACCAGGGTCTGAAAGGAAGTAGGAGAGGACGTATGGTGCAAATAATTAATGCATTAGGCCATTTTGTTTTATTTACATCTTAAATCCTGATTCTGCTGGAACCCTAAAGAACAATGTTATGCTTACACCAAACCAGAGAAGCAGCAAAGATGACATCAGTAGCTTAATTCCTGACAAAGGTCCACTGTTACATTCAGTATAAGAAAGGTGCATCCAGAAAGAGAATGAGCTAGAAACTGTGCATAGAAGTTAGATAATTTTGGGAGTTTTAGAGAGAAAATACACTGACAGAGATGGATGTAAAGCTGCAGTTTGAGAATTTGTATGAAATTAGGTACATTGGGAAGGACATTTGCTTCATGTCTGTGTGGAACCAATTGGGCAGAATGTCTCCTGCCTTCAAGGAGACAGGTTTAATGAGAATGGAAGAGTGTGGGCTAAGGTATAATGAGATTTGTTAGAGAGGGAAAGGGGAATGAAAAAAGGATTTTTTTTTTTTTGGGTGGCAAACAAATTGCATCTTTTTTATTATTATACTTTAAATTCTAGGGTATATGTGCACAACGTGCAGGTTTGTTACATAGGTATACATGTGCCCACCCATTAAGTCGTCATTTATATTAGGTATTTCTCCTAATGCTATCCCTCCCCCATCCCCCACCCCACGACAGGCCCCAGTGTGGGAAATGAAGGAATTTTTGAAGGCTGGTTTAGACTTTTTGGTTGGGAATAAGGTCTAGAAGTACTAAATTGACGTGGTCAAACTATTAATAGTTAATAAATTACTTTAGAAATACTGTGAGGACCGTTTTGAAGGAAGTGTAGCCTGAGAGACTAAAGAATGCTTACCCTCCCTCCCACGCACGGGCCTTTATGAAGGTTTTGGTGCTGTGTGTAGGAACGCCACACAGGCTCTTCAAGATCTGGCCTTGGCTGAAGTCTCCTGCCACCTCTCACAAGTTCACCCTGTGGCTTTGTTTTCCTCCTCCCCTACTCCCCTCTTTCCCCCACTCCCCTCTCCCACCCTCGCTCCCTTCCTTTCCTTCCTTCTCCTTTCTTTTCTTTTTCTTTCTTTTTTTTTTTTTGAGACGGAGTCTCGCTCTGTCGCCCAGACTGGAGTGCAGTGGCCGGATCTCGGCTCCTTCTCCTTTCTTTTCTTTCTTTCTTGACAGGGTATCACTCTGTTGCCCAGGCTGCAGTGCAGTGGTGCAATCATAGCTCAGTGCAGCCTCAGAGCTCCTGGGCTCAAGTGATCCTCCTGCCTCAGCCTCGCGAGTACCTGGGACTACAAGTATGAGCCACCATGCCTTGCTAATTGTTATTATTTTCTCTAGAGACGGAGTCTCCTTATGTTGCCCAGGCTGAACTTGAACTGCTGGCCTCAAGCTGTTCTCCCACCTTGGCCTCCCAAAGCACTGAGATTACAGGTGTGAGTCACTGAGCCCAGCCAGAAATTACTTTAGAAATACTTCGAAGAATGTTTTGAAGCAAGTGGAGCCTAGGAGACTAAAAATTATTTACCTCCCTCCCACATGCAGGCCTTTATAAAGGCTTTGGTGCCCTAGGTAGGAACGCCACACAGGCTCTGCAAGATCTTGCTTTGGCTTTAGTCTCCGTCCACCTCTCAGAAGTTCACCCTTGAGGGTTTTTTCCTTGATGTCTTTCTTTTTTTCCTCTCAGCTTATTGAGGCATAATTGACAAATAAAAATTGTGTCTTTTTAAGGTATACAATGTAATGATTTGATATTTGTATATACATAGTGTAATGATCACCAATCAAATTAACACACGCTTCACTACACGTGGTTGCCCTGTGTGTGGTAAGAATAGTAAGATCAACTCTTAGAAAATTTTAAGAGTATTATTAACTATAGTCACTATGCTGTTTATTAGATCTCCAGAACTTACTCGTAACTGAAAGTTTGTACCCTTTGATCAACATCTCCCCATTTCCCTCATACTCCAGCCTCTGGCAACCACTGTTCTACTCTCTGCTTCTATGGGTTTGACTCTTAGTCCACATATGAGTGAGATCATACAATACTTGTCTTGCTATGCCTGGCTTATTTCACTTAGTATAATGTCCTCCAGGTTCATCCACATTGTTGCAAATGGCAGGCTTTCCTCCTTTTTTATGGCTAAATAATATTCCATTGTGTATATATATATCACATTTTCTTTATCCATTCATCCCTCGATAGACACTTAGGTTGATTCCATATCTTGGCTGTTGTGAATAGTGCTGCAGTGGACATGGGAGTGCAGGCATCTTTTCAAGATACTGATTTCATATATACCCAGAAGTGGGATCACCGGATCATATGGTAGTCCCAGTTTTAATATTTTGAGGAACCTCCATCTGTTTCCCATAATAGCTGTACCAATTATCTTTTGGCTTATTTTTAAAAACAGCTTTATTGAGATATAATTTACATATCATTAAATTTACTCATTTTAAGAGTATAATTCAATGATTTCTTCATAAATTCAGAAAATCATGTAACATCTATCTCCCCAGTCTAATTTTAGAATGTTTCCATCACCCAGAAAAGAAACCTCGTGTCCATTTGCAGTCACTTCCCCTTCCCAGACCCAGCCTCGGGCAACCACTAATCCACTTAAAAAATTATACATAATAATTATACATATTTGTGGCATATACTTGATATTTTGATGCATACAATGAATAATGATCAAATCAGGGTAATTAGGATACCCGTCACCTCAAACATTAACAGCTTCTTTGTGTAGAGAACATCCCAAATCTTCTAGATATTTTGAAATATAGCATAAATTAATGATAACTATAGACCTCCTACTGCGCTGTTGAACATTAGACTTATTTGGCCGGGCATGGTGGCTCACACCTGTAATGCCAGCACTTTGGGAGGCCAAGGCAGGCGGATCACGAGGTCAGGAGATCGAGACCATCCTGGCTAACATGGTGAAACCCCATCTCTACTAAAAAAAATACAAAAAATTAGCCGGGCGAGGTGGCGGGTGCCTGTAGTCCCAGCTACTTGGGAGGCCGAGGCAGGAGAATGGCATGAACTCGGGAGGCGGAGCTTGCAGTGAGCAGCCGAGATCGCGCCATTGCACTCCAGCCTGGGCGACAGAGTGAGACTCCGTCTTTAAAACAACAACAGCCGGGCGCGGTGGCTCAAGCCTGTAATCCCAGCACTTTGGGAGGCTGAGACGGGCGGATCACGAGGTCAGGAGATCGAGACCATCCTGGCTAACCCGATGAAACCCCGTCTCTACTAAAAAATACAAAAAACTAGCCGGGCGAGGTGTCCGGCGCCTGTAGTCCCAGCTACTCGGGAGGCTGAGGCAGGAAAATGGCGTGAACCCGGGAGGCGGAGCTTGCAGTGAGCTGAGATCTGGCCACTGCACTCCAGCCCGGGCGACAGAGCGAGACTCCGTCTCAAAAAAAAAAAAAAAAAAAAAAAAAAACAACAACAACAAAACAAGAGTATTAGACTTATTCTTATTCTTTCTATATAACTGTATATTTGTATCTGTTAACTGACCTCTCCTTATCTTCCTCTCCCTGCCATCCTTCCCAGCCTCTGATAATCATCATTCTATTATCTCCCTCCATGAGATCAACTGTTAGCTCCCACATATGAGTTTGAGAACATGTGATGTTTGTCTTTCTGTACCTGGCTTATTTTACTTAGCATAATGACACCCAGTCCTATCCATGTTGCTGCAAATGACAGGATTTCATTCTTTTGATGGCTGAATAATATTCCACTCTGTATCTGTGCCACATTTTCTTTATTCATTCATCTATTGGTAGACACTTAAATTGATTTCATATCTTGGCTATTGTGAATAGTGCCACAGGAAACATGGGAGTGCAGATAGCTCTGATTTCTTTTTTTTGGTCTTGTTGGGGGCAGTGAAGCCAGCTTGCTTTTATGCCACCATTTTGGAACCCAAAGTCTTTCCTTTCCTTTGGATATAATCCCGGCACTGGGATTGCTGGATCATATGGTCGGTCTATTTTTAGTTGTTTTTTGAGGAACCTCCATACTATTTTCCGTAGTGGCTGCAGTTAATCTGCATTGACAGGCCCGAAGTCATCAGCAGTACACCAGAGATTCCCTTTCTCCACATTCTTCCCAGCATCTGTTATCTATTTTTTGATAAAAGTCATTTTAACTGAGGCGAGACAATATCTCATTGTGGTTTTTATTTGCATTTCCCTGATGATTAGAAATGTTGACTAATTTTTTTTCATGTACCTGTTGACCATTATTAGTGCGTCTTCTTTTGAGAAATGATTATTCAGATAATTTGCCTGGGTCATAATTGGATAATTTATTTATTTTTGGTGTTGGATTCCTTATATATTGTGGCTGTTAGTCCCTTGTCAGATGTACAGTTTACAAATATTTTCTCTCATTCTTTAGGTTGTCTCTCCACTCTGTTGTTTCCTTTGCTGTGTGAAGCTTTTTAGCTTGATGTCATCTGATCCTGCTTTAATGATAGCAAACTACTTAGACTTTCCCGAGCCTCTTTCATGGCTCTTTCCCTTTTGACCAGTCATTTTATCTGCTTTCCCCCAATCAGCTTTGCCTTTTTCCTTTAAGAATCTCATCAATCCTCATTTTTTCCCTGAGACTTTTCCTGGTGCCCATTTCAGCCAGTCTAACCCTTCCTTTCTGTGTACCATCTCTCTACCGTGGACTCGTGTTCTTACAAGGATTTTAATAGCTTGTTGAGATGTCGGTCTCTTAGGATTCTTGAACTCCCCAGTTGCAGGGGGAGTGCCTTTCGTCTTTGAGGTCGTCCCAGCACTTAGCAGGATACTCAGCACATAGCATGACATTAAGGCTGGGCACAGTTGCTCATGCCTGTAATCCCAGCACTTTGAGAGGCTGAGGCAGGTGGATCCCAGGAGTTCAAGACCAGCCTGGCCAAGATGGTGAAACCCTATCTCAACTGAAAATACAAAAACAAACAAACAAACAAAAAGAAATGGATGCAGTGGCGGGCACCTGTAGTCCCGGCTACTTGGGAGGCTGAGGCAGGAGAATCACTTGAACCTGGGAAGTGGAGGTTGCAGTGAGCCAAGATCCCGCCATTGCACTCTCGCCTGGGCAACAAGAGCAAAACTCTGTCTCAAAAAAAAAAAAAAAAAAAAAAAAAAAGAACTGTTTGTTGAAATGAGTTGAATTGAATTGTCATATTTAAAAACCTTCAAAAGTTGGCCAGGCATGGTGGCTCATGTAATCCCAGCACTTTGGGAGGCCAAGGTGGGTGGATCCCTTGAGGTCAGGAGTTCGAGACCAGCCTGGCCAACATGATGAATCCCTGTCTCTACTAAAAATACAAAAATTAGCTGGACGTGATGGTGGGCACCTGTAATCCCAGCTACTTGGGAGGCTGGGCAGGAAAATCGCTTGAACCCAGGAGGCGGAGGTTGCAGTGAAGCGAGATTGCGCCACTGCACTGCAGCCTGGGCGACAGAGTGAGACTCTGTCTTGAAAGCAAACAAGCAAGCAAATACCTTCAAAAGCCATACCTTATTTTATCCTTTATCCTACGCATCCTTGGGTTCTCAAACTCCTACCGTAGCCTTTGTGAGTGACACAGGGATGATTTCTTTGTCTTACATATTTAGTATCTTTAGGTATGTAAATATTTAGATTTTTATTAAAAGATACTAACACTGTTATTAAAAAAGTATTGTTACTTTATTTTTATGCTTCCTTGCATCTTAAAACACTGATGCTCTTTAGACAGTTAGATATTTGAAATTTACTTTTAAAATATAAAAAATAAATTTAGCTTAGTGATGTTTGGTTCTTAATATCAGTTTGTGTAGCGACTAGGACAGCTGATACAGGCAATAACACATTGTGTGACATTCTTAGAAATACGTTGGATGTGTTGAGCGATAGCATGTGGTCTCAGATGAAGATCTAATTGTATATACACTTGAGTGTGTTTACACTTACAGTTTGAAAGATTTTTAATGCCATTCTTGAAAATGAAAAACCTTTAAAGCAGAATCATTCATGTATTTTCTACCTAGTGGAAATCTATTGCTGTAATATTTTCCATCCATTACAGACATGGCATAGCTATAATTTTTGTTTCAAATGACTGTTTCAAAGGGAGTCTGAGGGATTATACCACTCGGTTAAATTGCTTGTTTAATTAAAGTTGACCCTTTGTATCTGAGGGTTCTACACCCACCGGTTCAACCAACAGCAGATTAAAAATGTTTAAAAACTCAAAAGATAAAAATCATATGAAAAATATAGTAAAACTGTTTACATGTCATTTACATTGTATGAGGTATTATAAGTAATCTAGAGGTGATTTGAAGTGTACAGGAGGATGTTGTACGTTATATCCAAATACTTCACCATTTTATATCAGGGACTTGAGCATCCACAGATTTTGGTATCCTCAGGGGTTCTGGAACCAATCTCTCCCTCCCCAGCCCCCTACCTCACATACGGGGGGATGACTGTATGTGGTCCCCAGATGCATCTACCTATTACAGATGTTTCTGTTTTCCTTATCTCTTTCTCTCAATCTCTCAGGATGGTTTTTCACTTTTCCTGTTCATTGGTTGGGGTTTACCTCTCAGTTTTCAAGGAATTAAAACACTAGCAACACCCCGTTTGGCTTTTCGCTTCCTCATGCTGGAGCATTCGTTGTTTGGTTTTTGCCCACACCAGTCTGCAACAGAGGCATATGAGTCTGGAAGCCAGCATCTTCTGTCCGTGGTATCCCGGAGTTAGACGGGAAAGGAGTCTTGGAGAGGCTGGAGTCTTGCACTTGAGTTTGGTCACCCTCTACTTTATCTTCCTGTTTCCAGTGGAGCCCCCTCCACCTCTTCCACCAGGTATGCTTGTCCCAGCATCCAGAGTTCCTCTAATTCTGTGGCCCTAACCTGTGTACAGATGAGAACCTCCTGGGGAAATTGTGAAACTGCTAACAACCAGCCACACCTCATGCCAATCAAACTTCAAGTCAGAAACTCTGGTGGGACTCTGAGTGTTTTAAAGCTCTCCAGGTGAGTCCAGTGTGCAGCTGAGCAGAGGAATCATTGCTCAGATTGCTCCTCCTGTGGCCGAGCCCTCACTACATCTGTGAATTCTCTGCTACCCTTTTACTCTTGCCTACCCACCCCCTCACCCCCACATCCCACCACAGCTACTTTGCTGTACCCTCTTTAATTATGCGTCCACCCTGAGGTCTGTGCACCTGCTGCTCTCTGTCTGGAGGGCTCTTTCCCTTGGCCTGTGCATCACTCACTTCTCCTTCCTTTCAGGTCTCTGCTGTGTAGCAAAAACTGCCCCCCTGGTTCCTACCCCCCAGCCTGCTTCCTCTTGCACCATAGCAGTCATAGCGTCTGAGCTAACACAGATCCTCTTGCTTGTGGTTCCCCAGTAGAATGTAAGTTCCGTGAGGGCAGGACTAAGCTTTGTTCCCTTGGAGATTTCTGGGCATCCAGAACTGAGCCTGGCATCTGGGAGTTGCTTGCCGATTATCAGGTGAATGAAATTCTATAGAGATTTTCTGCTGGTGTTGGAAGGAGGGTTGGTTATGTGGTTCATTGTGTTGGGCAGGAGATGAGGGGGACTGTCTAACTGCTCTGAGAGTTTTCAGCCCTACCGATGCCTCCTTTGCCTGAGCCTTTATTTTGGGCTGTTTTTGTAAGGTTCACATTACTAGGGCTGCCAAGTCAGTTTTGGCCCCTGTCATATCTTCTCTTTGTCCTTATAGATTTATGCTTCCAAATACATATCTTTAACACTTGAGTATTCAGGAGGAAGTACAGGTGACATTTGTATTCCATCCACTCTGTTTAACCGGAAGCTGGGCCCTTCGTTACTTCCTCCTCGGTTCACGCACAGATTAATTTCTTCCATGAATTTATTGAATACTGACTATGTGCCAGGCACTAAGAATAAAATATACAGTTCCTGCTCTCATTGAGGTTAGTAAATGGTAAATTTGGATGAAAAGAATCAGGGGTTCTTTTTATTCTTGCAATATTTCTGTAAGTTTGAAATTATTTAAAAATAAACATTTTCGGGCTGGGCGTGGCGACTCATGCCTGTAATCCCAGCACTTTGGGAGGCCAAGGCAGGTGGAAAATGAGGTCAGGAGATCGAGACTATCCCAGCCAACATAGCAAAACCCCATCTCTACTAAAATACAAAAAATTAGCCAGGCATGGTGGTGTGCACCTGTAGTCCCAGCTACTCAGGAGGCTGAGGCAGGGGAATCGCTTGAACCTGGGAGGTAGAGGTTGCAGTGAGCCAAGGTTGCACCACTACACTCCAGCCTTGTGACAGAGCGAGACTCTGTTTCAAAAAAAAAAAAAAAAAACAAAAAACAAACAAAAACCCATTTTCTAAGAGTGCACCAAGCAGACCCACAAAATCGTGAAGAGGCTCCTGTGCCGTGCCAGAGATCCTGAAGGCTCTGTGAGCCATTAAAGGTTTTAAGCAGGGGAGTACTATAAGTTTTGGAACTGAGAAAAATTAACTCTGAGTAGAAACAGGATGGGTTCAGGGCATGCAAGACTGGAGGAAGGGATACCAGGAGGTATCCAGAATACCTTCATTGTTTCTGGTAATCCAGAAATAATGAAGGCCTCAGATGAGACACTTCTGGTGGAGAAAAGCAGCTTTTCCCATCATGCCCATTTTATCGGATTCCCTTGGAGGTAAAACTGTTTCTGTGGTAACATAACCAGCCATTATTAAGGGAAGTGGGCTTGTTCTTATAAACGAAGTGTCTCTTGTGGTTGTACCCAGAGTCAAAGTAGTAGGATCTATGACAAGATTGACATTGCAATAAACAGAAAGACCCACCAGAAAGTAGCTTGGGTTATTGCCATTCAGGGAACAGCTCTGTGTGATTACAGCCATTGCTCAGAACTGAATTCGTCTGGTGTGGTGGATGCAGTGCTGGAATCTGTACTAATCCATTTTTTATAGTTATCTCACCCATAAATTTTCTGTTTCATTGGCTAGCCTGTGCTCATTGCTGTGGAGAGTCTGTCCCTGGTATGCCAAGCTAACATGTACTTTAAGGACTCTCTGTATATCTGCTTTAATGGAAAGGCATTTCTATCATTTTTACTTCAAGGTTTTCTCTTTTTACAAACGAACTTTTGGTGGGTTTTTATAACTTTTATTTATTTATTTCGAGACTGAGTCTTGCTCTGTCACCCAGGCTGGAGTGCAGTGGCGCGATGTCGGCTCACTGCAAGCTCCGCCTCCCAGGTTCATGCCATTCTTCTGCCTCAGCCTCCCGAGTAGCTGGGACTGCAGGTGCCCACCACCACACCCAGCTAATTTTTTGCATTTTTAGTAGAGTCGAGGTTTCACCGTGTTAGCCAGGATGGTCTCGATCTCCTGACCTTGTGATCCACCTGCCTCAGCCTCCCAAAGTGCTGGGATTACAGGCGTGAGCCACCGTACCCAGCCTGGTTGAGTGTTTTTAAAAAAATTTATATTGATTTCCATCCCACATGCAGGTATTGTTCTTTGTGCTTAACATTATGGAAACTTTGTCCTGAGAAACTTCAGTCTGAAGAAGTCACTTTCCTCCTGTAATTTAGCTGGTAATTGAGGAGAACTGTGAAATTGATCAATCCGCCGGACACATTATAGTTGCTAGCACTGAACTAGGTCCTGTGGGTTTCTCCGATCTGCTCAGGGACAGGGATCATGGCCTAATTAATTTCTATATTCTTCTTCCGTTACCACAGTATAGTTGCTTGTTTCATAAATGTTTGTTGAATTGAGCAGTGGATGTGAGAGAAGTAGAGGCATTGTTCAGTGACCACATTCAGGCCTGTGTGGGTCTTTTAGGCAACTTTATTCAGTAGGTTCCTCTTGGATGTTGGGTAAACATAGTACTACCAGTCTTACTTGAAGATTTGAGACAAATGAGTTAATTAAAAACATTTTTAAAAATTGTGACTAGGCCAGGTGTGATGGCTTATGCCTGTAATCCTGGCCCTTTGGGAGGCTGATGAGGGAGAATCACTTGAGTCCAGGAGTTTGAGACAAGACAGGACAACATAGCAAGACCCTGTTTCTAAAAATAAAAATATATAAAATAAATCGTGATAAAAAGACACAACATAGAATTTACCATGGTAACAACTTTTTTTTTTTTTTTTTTTTTAAGATGGAGTCTTGCTGTGTCGCCCAGGCTGGAGTGCGGTAGTATGTATACAGTCTCAAGTCACGTGGCAACCTCTGCCTCCTGAGTTCAAGCGATTCTTCTGCCTCAGCTTCCCAAGTAGCTGGGATTATAGGCGCGCCACCACACCCAGCTAATTTTTTGTATTTTGGTTTCACCATGTTGGCCAGGCTAGTCTCAAACTCCTGACCGCAAGTGATCTACCCGCCTCGGCCTCCCGAAGTGTTGGGATTACAGGCGTGTGCCCAGCCTGTTGTGACAATTTTTAATTGTACAGTTCCATAGTGTTAAGTCTAGAATTTGTTCATCTTGCATATCAGAAACTCTGTATTACACAATATCTCCCTTGTTTGCTCTCCCTCCCAGCCCCTGGACAGCCTTCATTTTGTACTTTCTGTTTTTACGAATTTGACTACTTTAGATACCTCATATAAATGGAATCATATAGTATTTGTCTTTTAGTGACTGGCTCATTTCACTTAGTAATAATGTCCTCAAGGTTCATCCATATTGGAGCATGTGACAGGATTTCCTTCCTTTTGACGGCTGAATAATGTTCCATAGTGAGTGTGGAAACCACATTTTCTTTATCCATTCCACAGACACTTGGCTTGCCTCTACGTCTTGGCTGTTGTGAACTGTGCTGCTATGAACATGAGTAGGCACATACCTCTTCAAGATCCTGCTTTCAACTCTTTGGATAAATACCCAGAAGCAGGATTGCTGGATCATATGGTAGCTCTATTTTGAATTTTTTGAGGCACTTCCATACCGTTTTCTATAGCAGTTGCACCATTTTACAGTCCCAGTAACAGTGCACTTTCTCTATGTTCTTGCCAACAGTCACTTTTATTTTTCTGTTACAAAATGTGTTATGGTGTCGAATCTACATTCTGAATGAATATTATAGGTAAAACAGAAGACTTCCAATAAATCTTGATTTTTGTGGCAGATCCTCTAATGAAAGGAACAGAGAACTTTTGATAAGTCCTGAATGATAAAAGAAATCCTCAGGATATTGTAATTGAGAAGAATTCATGCACATATATAAAGATAAAAAACTTCTTCTCAAAGCAGCATGTCACCAAGTACAACTTCATTTAAACACTTAGTACCATGGTTGTTGAGTAGACGTCTCGAATTATGTCAATAACATAAGACTTTTTGAAAGTGATACATTTTGAATGGGAGCTTGAAAGGAGATGGTAAATGTGAATTGACAGCAAGAGGAGTGGGCATTAATATAAAGACAAATGTGATCTTAAAATTATACAAACGTAGAATTTCACAGTGGGAGCTAAGATTCAATGCTTTTTCTTTATTTAGTAATAGCTATAATTGGAAATAGTAACTGAGTTTATTTAATGAGGACAGATCAATTTTTTTGTGATTTTCATTGAGATTTGACAATAAGTCTTCAAGTGCTCTAACGATTTGTGTCACCGACTCCCTAGAAGGGACTCAAAGCTTACTTGATAAACACCATTTTGTTATCTAACCTCCTAGGATTGAGTGCTTTTCATGTTTGTAATTTAGGGTAGGCTGCCCCTTTATTTTCTTTGCTGTTGACATGGCTACATGTACAAAAGAACACTTATTATCAAGAAAGCAAATGCTGGAAAGCTGAAGTGTGTAAATAGCTGACAATGTGTTCTGTTGTTACAAGTATTGCCCATCCTCTGCAAATCTAAGTCAACCTTCAAGCAATGACATGCTTTCCATATGGATGCGGAGTGTAAGACTGTTGTCCCATAAGTTCTGTGCTTTTTTTGGTTTTCAGTAGATTTTCTTCTTTCATAGGCTATATCTTAAGGCTTGTCCATCTTCGGTTTTTATTTCCCTTATTTTGCTGGTAATTTAAATTATTCTCACTTTGTATTTTAATTACCTTTTGCATAAAAGTTTATTTCTGTTTTTAATGTAAACCATGCAGTTCCCAAACTAAAACTAGAATAACCAGACAAGATATAAGTTATACTGTGACAGGATAGTAGCAGTTTACATACTTGGACCAGACAGCTGGGATGGTGTCTGTCACATGTGACCAGATTCTTTGATTGGTAGGTTTCAGTTGTGTGTGTCAGGAGGAAAGTCTTACTGTTCGTTTAACCTTAAATAGTTGGATGTTGGAAAATTAATATTTAGAAATGGATAAATGATTCTTTGAATGGTACAGTGTCAGAAGCAAAACAAAAACAAAAAATCAGTTTCAGTTTAGCTATGTGTGAATTTAATCTAATAACACATTTTGAGCAAATGATTTTACGCAAGTACGTTCCAAAGTGAGTTCCTTGGAATACCAGTTTTATAGGGTGTTAATAAACATTCTGTGAAGAAAGGGTATTAACAGTCACATGGGTCGAGGAACCTTCCTAGATTAAACAGTAGAAATCAGATTTCTTAACTCTGGGGCTTCTCCAAGCCTTTAATGTTTGAATGTTCGTTGTGAATTGATTAGGAATGAGGGGTAACCTGTAGTGTTTCTGAAACATTTGTAGAATTCTTTTTTCTTAGAGCATCTTGTAGAACGAATACTCTGTAAAGAAACCATGCAACAATGGATTAGGAAGCATTTAGGGCAAGAGGTTTGTTGGAGGTTGCAGGAGGTATGTATGGTTCAGATGAGGTTGGATCCCTATTCAGCCTAAGTGATAAGAATTTCACATCGTGGCCGGGTGCCAGGGCTCACATCTGTAATCCCACCACTTTGGGAGGCCAAAGTGGGTGGATCACGAGGTCAAGAGTTTGAGACCAGCCTAGCCAACATGGTGAAACCCCATCTCTACTAAAAATACAAAAATTGGGCCGGGCGCGGTGGCTCAAGCCTGTAATCCCAGCACTTTGGGAGGCCGAGACGGGCGGATCACGAGGTCAGGAGATCGAGACTATCCTGGCTAACACGGTGAAACCCCATCTCTACTAAAAAATACAAAAAAAAAAAAAACTAGCCGGGCGACGTGGCGGGCGCCTGTAGTCCCAGCTACTCAGGAGGCTGAGGCAGGAGAATGGCGTAAACCCAGGAGGCGGAGCTTGCAGTGAGCTGAGACCCGGCCACTGCACTCCAGCCTGGGCGGCAAAGTGAGACTCCGTCTCAAAAAAAAAAAAAAAAAAAAAAAAA
>NC_045439.1:154357730-154392548 GCF_002776525.5 Piliocolobus tephrosceles
CTTGGGAGGCGGAGGCAGGAGAATCGCTTGAACCTGGGAGGTGGAGGTTGCAGTGAGCTGAGATTGCGCCATTGCACTCCAGCCTGGGTGACAGAGTGAGACTCCGTCTCAAAAAAAAAAAAAAAAAGGAATTTCACATCTTGCAAAGACATTTCAACTAGACTTCATGTGTGCAACCTGCTTCCCAGTTTTATAGGTATGACTGGCATACTTTTATAGGTACTTGGCGACACAGTACTGGGGATGAGCTGGCCTGCTAATTAGTAATTCATAACATTGTATTTTGCACTTCACAACTTAGGGAAGAGCTGAAAGGTTGAGAAGAGGAAAAAGCAAATTTGTTTTATTGAAATATTTGGCATTACTTTGTTTTGGAAAGTTAATAGCTGCCTTAATGGTTTTTTAAGATTGTTAGAAGGAAACCGAGCTGCAGACTTCCATTACTTGTTCAGTCCAAATTACACTTTCCCCATCTGTTTAACAAAAAATGCGTCATAGTTTGGGCTGCTATAACAAACTACTTAAACTGGGTGGCTTAAATGACAAAATTTATTTCTCATCATTCTGCAGGCTGGGAGGTTCAAGATGAAGGCAGTGGGAGAGTCCTCCTGGTGAGGCCTGCTTCATGGTTCCTCGAGAGTATCTTTTTGCTCTGGCCTCACCTGGCAGAGAAGGGAAGCAAGTTCTGTCAGGACTCGTAGTAGGAATGAAATACACCTAACACTACTGAACTGTAAACTTCCACATGGTTAAGATGGTAAATTTAACATTATATGTTTTCTACCACAATAGAAAAAGTGAAAAGAGGGATACTAATTTCATTTGTGAGGGCTTCTCCCTCATGACTTCTTCTAATCCGAACTACTTCCCAATGGCCCCATCTCCTAAGACCGTCACATTGGGGGTTAGTGTCTCAACAAATGAGTTTTGGGGGGACACAGGCCTTCTTGTGAATGCTATAATAGAAGGCTTATAGAATTTTAGAGCTGTAGCAACTTGTAGCAGTCATCCTATTTTTAAGATGAGAAAGCTAAACACTAGGGATAGTGTGTCACTCTCTTTAATTCACAGCTATTTTAAAAGCAGGGTTTAGATTAGAATCCAGATCTCCTGGTTCGCAGTTTGATCATTTGCACTGCACTTTGCAGCCCTCTACTGTGGGAGTGAGTGTCTCTCTCTGTTGCTCTATATCTATCTCTCTGTAAATATATTTTGTTGTTTCTTTAGAGTTTACCTCTGTAGGGGGTTTTGCCTTTAGTGCATTTTCTTCAGTTGTACCCGTTGCTCCGTAAGTAACAAGAGATACTGATTTCTAGCCTATGCTCATGTCTCCTAAAATGGTTCCATTTGATGCTCTGGCAGTTTATGAATTGTAATTAATTAATGAAATTTGTTTAAAGACTGTTGACCACAGTGTAAATTCGGTGACAGTTTGTATAGAGGTGAAGAAGAGGGAAGAGCAAGGTTCTTCCCTCCCTGCGGTCTCAAGGCTTTAGTGACTGTGAGAATGGCAGTGCCATTGAAAGAAATAGTTGTGGCCGGGCGCGGTGGCTCACGCCTGTAATCCCAGCACTTTGGGAGGCCAAGGCGGGCGGATCACGAGGTCAGGAGTTCGAGACCAGTGTGGTGAACATGGTGAAACTCTGTCTCTGCTGAAAATACAAAAAATTAGCCAGGCATAGTGGCAGGCGCCTGTAGTCCCTGCTTCTCGGGAGGCTGAGACAAGAGAATCGCTTGAATCCAGGAGGCAGAGGTTGCAGTGAGCCGAGATCGCGCCATCACACTCCAGCCTGGGCAACGAGAGCGAAACTCCGCACCCCCAGCGCCAGAAAAAAAAAAGAAAGAAAGAAATAGGTGTATCTGATGCTGTAGGTTTGGTAGGGAGCATGATGTTTGTGGTTAGACATCTGGAGTTTTTAAATTTATAACTATTATTTATTCTGGTTACGTAACTAATGCATTCTGTGTTTTAAAAATTTGGACAGTATGGCATGTTGATGAATAAAGTGCTGCTGAGCAGTTAAGGATGAATGTCCAGCAAGCAGTTTAGATGTGTAGTTCTTTGTGTATTCTAGAACGAGTTGTTAATTTTTGGTTGGTTACATGTATGCAAATATTTTTCTCCCAGTCAATGGCCTGTTTTTTACTTTGTCTATGGTGTCTGTTGTTGAATATAGGTTTTAAATTTTATAGTAATCATATTGTCCACATTTCCCTTAATTATTTCAGACCTGTTGGTTCAAGAAATCCTTCTTGGCCGGGGCGGTGGCTCAAGCCTGTAATCCCAGCACTTTGGGAGGCCGAGACGGGCGGATCACGAGGTCAGGAGATCGAGACCATCCTGGCTAACACGGTGAAACCCCGTCCCTACTAAAAAAAATACAAAAAAAACTAGCCGGGCGAGGTGTCGGGCACCTGAAGTCCCAGCTACTCGGGAGGCTGAGGCAGGAGAATGGCGTGAACCCGGGAGGCGGAGCTTGCAGTGAGCTGAGATCCGGCCACTGCACTCCAGCCCGGGCGACAGAGCGAGACTCCGTCTCAAAAAAAAAAAAAGAAATCCTTCTTTTCCCCTAAGATATTATGATTATATTTTACTTTCTTCCTTTATTTTAAATTATTTAATTCTCATATTTAGTACTTTAATTGGAATTCTTTTTCTCTTCCTTTTCTTTGTCGTCTGGTGAGGGCTCTCTTATTTGGTTTGCAGACAGCTACCTTTTCCCTGTGCTCACAGGGCAGAAGGAGTGAGGAAGCTCCCTGGTGTCTTTTTTTATAAGGTCGTTAACCCCATCGTGAGGGCGCTGTCCTCATGACTTCGTCTAAATCTGATGACCTCCCAAAGGCCCCATGGCTAAATACCATCACACTGGGGGGTTAGGGCTTCAACATATCAATTTTGGGGGGATACCATTCAATCTGTAGAAGGATTAAATTTTTTTTTTTGTTTTGTTTTTTGACTCAGAGTCTAGCTCTGTCGTCCAGGCTGGAGTGCAGTGGCTCGATCTTGGCTCACTGCAAGCTCCACCTCCGGGGTTCACACCATTCTCCTGCCTCAGCCTCCCGAGTAGCTGGGATTACAGGTGCCCGCCACCACGCCTGGCTAATTTTTTGTAGTTTTAGTAGAGACGGGGTTTCACCGTGTTAGCCAGGATGGTCTGGATCTCCTGACCCCATGATTCGCCCGCCTCTAACTCCCAAAGTGCTGGGATTACAGGCGTGAGCCACCGCACCCGGCCCTAATTTAATTTTTAAAATGTGGCCCACAGTTGCCCCAGCATCATTAATTGAATCAGCTGTCTTCCCCACTGATTTACAGTGATAGAGTGTCTGTTTTGGTCTTAATTTTGATCACTGCTTTGTCTTTAATTGTACCAATAGTACAGTCTTAATTATTAAAGTTATAAAATAAACCTTAGTGTCTGACATGGTAAGACTCCCAATTTGCTATTCTTCAAAATTGTCATGGTTATTAGTGGCCCTTCTCTCGTATGAATTTTAGGAGAAGTTGATTAAATCACTCACACACTACACACACACACACACACACAAAACAAGACAAAAGTCCCCAAATATATAGATTTTGTTTGTATTTACATTGTTATGAATGATTTGGGGGAGAACCCACTTCTTTACAATATTGTGTTTTCTCAGCCACGATCATGGCAAATTTCCCCGTTTATTCAGTTTTTTATATTCTAGAATAATATGTTGTTATTGTTTCCATGAGTCTTTGACATGTTTTATTATATTCTCAGGTACTTTATAGTTTTTTTGATATAATGCATAGGATTGCTTATCAGTTATGCTTTCTAGTCGTCAGAGGAGCACATCTGACCCAGTAACTTTAGTGAACTCTCCTATTAACCCTTGCAGTTTGTCTACAGATGCTTTTGCATTTTCCATGTAGTCAGCTGTCATGTTTGTATGCAGAGTCAGTTTTGTTTCTCCCTTTCTACTATTGATCTTTTTCTTATCACACTAGCTTTTGCATGATGCTGAATAGAGGCAGTGATAGAGGGCATCCTTGTTTTTCTGTTTGTTTGTTTGTTTTTGTTTTCATGTTACTTTAGTGGGAATGCCTCTAAAATCTGACCATGATATGTAATGTTTGCTGTTGGTTTTTATAGCTGTTACCAGTTTAAGAAGTTCCCAGCCGGGCTTGGTGGCTCATGCCTGCAATCCCAGCATTTTGGGAGGCTGAGGCAGGTGGATCACGAGGTCAGGAGATCGAGACCATCCTGGCTAACAAGGTGAATCCCTGTCTCTACTAAAAATAGAAAACAAAATTAGCCGGGCATGGTGGCGGGTGCCTGTAGTCCCAGCTACTGGGGAGGCTGAGGCAGGAGAATGGCGTGAACCCGGGAGGCGGAGCTTGCAGTGAGCTGAGACTGCGCCACTGCACTCCAGCCTGGGCGACGGAGTGAGACTCTGTCTCAAAAAAAAAAAAAGGGAAGTAAATTCTCTTCTATTCGTTTTTTTTTTTTTTTTCCAATGTTGAAATTGATTCATTTTATGATTGTTTTCTGGAAATTAAAAGGTTATTCTTTGGTATATTTCTTGCCTGAAGTACACTATTACAAAACTAAATGAATGAACATATATATAACTGAGGGTAACTTTAAAAAAATAAAATCATAAAGGAGTCCTCTCAGTCTTAAACATTTATAATCCAGTATAGAAAATTTGGAAAATACTCAAAGCACGTTAAAAGAAGTAAAAATTAGTCATAATCACTCTATTTAAAATGTTTTCTTCCGCTGATACCTTTTGAAGTATAGAGGGCTCCCTCAATCTCTACTTTCCGCTGGGTTACTGCTTCACCAATTCATGCATATTGCTGCTACCTTTTTTCTCTTGCACTTTCCATGTAGTCAGCATACAAAAAGAAAGTAGACTAATGAAAAATGTATCTATACACATACGTAGCCTTTACAAACCTCCCCAAGTGGGATCATGCGCGCGCTCTCTCTCTCTCTCTCTATATAGCAGATTTTCTAATGCAACAATATTTAATTGAGATTTTCTGAGTTTAAAAAATGCTACTTAGAACTCTTTATATGAATTACAAACCGTATGACAAACATTCTCCAGTTTTGGACTATTGCAATAATTGTGAATACACATGTATATACATCTTCAACTACTTGTGTTAGCATTTTTGTGTGATAGAGTCCTAGAAAAAGGCCTGAGATGCCTCGAATTTTCCACATCTTGAAAATCATTTTATGACAACCTGTGGAAAGAGATGTTTTCAATTAAGTGTCTCAAGATTTTCAGTTTGTATGTTGTGGTTCAAAGTAGGAGAAAGTGGAGCCATCAGGATACATTAGTCATGCCTGCACATCGTTTGCATAGCGTTTGGATGGATCCTTCCACCCCGGGAAAGAGCCTTAGTGATCATCTGTTTCGATCCCTCTTTTCATAGATGAATAAGCTGAAAATCCAGAAGATTTTCAAATAATACTTGAGACTTACAATATGCCAGGCAGTGTGCTATCTGCTTTACTTACACGTTTCATTTCGTTCTTACCTAACCATGAAGTAGGAATTCTCATGTACCATTCACAGTTGAGGAAACAGGTTAGAATTTAGGCAGACAACTTCCTCAGGGTCACACAACTGGAAGGTGATAGAGCTCAGGTTTGGAGCCATATCTCCCTGATTCTGTAGCCCATATACTTTTCACTCAGTTACTTCAATTCTGAGAGACCGTAACCAGGATACCAGGTAAATACCTGATATTCAGATTGTTCCTGTAATGCTTTGATTTCACGATGTCAAGAGTTAAACATAGTCCTCATCTACCACTTAGTCATCCTTCCTAGCAAGGACGTTAGAGTGCTGCAGAGACTCCACTTGACAGAGTTTGCAGTGGAGGAAACCAGCCGTGATGTTTCTGTGGCTCAGGATAGCTGTCGAAGATGAGATAGATCAAAATAAAAACACAAAACAAATGAGAAAATAACTTGGAGATACATAACACTTTGTGTGATATGCCCCCCGTCCCTTGCAAATTCTTTTCTCTTCTTTTGGTTCCTAGAAGAATTGCTTGGTCTCTAGTTGCTGAAGATTTTGTTTTTTGGACTAGGTTTCACTGTGTCGCTCAGATTGGAGTACAGTGACACTTTCATAGTTCACTGCAGCCTCAAACTCCTGGGCTCAAGGAGTCCCCAACCTCAGTCTCCTGAGTAGCTGGGACTGTGGGTATGGCTAATTTTTTTTTTTTTTTTGCTGGCTTCAAGCCATCCTCCTGCCTTGACTTCCCAAATGCTAGAATTATAAGCATGAGCCACCACACCTGGTCCTAAAGATCTTTTTAATCATAGTATCTTAATTTTTGTATGTAATAGATTGAGCCTCAGCAATGAGAACAGAGGGATTTCTTGAGCAAAGAAAATTCCTGTTTCAAACCAGTCTTTTTTGTGTGTGTCCGTGTGTGAGACAGAGTCTCATTCCATCACCCAAACTAGAGTGCCGTGGTGCAATGTCGGCTCACTGCAACCTATGCCTCCCCAGTTCAAGCGATTCTTGTGCCTCAGCCTCCTGAGTAGCTGGGATTACAGGTGTGTGTCACCACTCCTGGTTAATTTTTGTATTTTTAATAGAGACAGGGTTTTGCCATGTTGGCCAGGCTGGTCTCAAACTCCTGGCCTCAGGTGATCTGCCTGTCGCAGCCTCCCAAAGTGCTGGGATTACAGGCATGAGCCACTGTACCCGGCTGAGACTGTTTTTCTAACTCAGTTTGTATACACCCTAGCGTAGTCCCTGGGTATGAGAGACAGAGAGACTGGAGCTCCAATGGAGGATACCTCAGTTCGTCCTCCCCTCCCCTTTCTTCCCCTCCCCTCCTCTCCCCTCCCCTCTCTTCCCCTCCCCTCTTCTCCCCTCCCCTCTTCTCCCCCTCTTCCCCTCCCCTCCCCTCCCCTCCCCTCTCCTCTCCTCTCTCCTCCCCCCCACCGTCTTGTGTGCTTGTGTGTGTGTGTGTGTGTGATTTTTGGAGGCCAGGCCTGGCTTACTTCCTGAGCCTAATTCAGTTGGAGTGTTTCCATAGAGAGGAGGAGATACCATCTAGTCCAGTTTAGCATCCACGTTCATTTCTGTCCATCTCCATTTGGAGCTGAACAGATCACTCAGGTCTAACCAAGTTCCCTGAGAGCTTTACAACCTTGTTACTGCTTTGGAAAGACCATTATACTCCAGCTTTGTGTAGAACAGAGAGACAAGGGCTGTCTTTTGAATATGTTCCACTCTTATCTAACGACACAGGGTTGTTGTGACCTACCTATAATAACCCTTGTGATACTGGAGCTGCCAGCACGTGAGGAGGGACATTCTTTCAGGTGGCCCTTCATCTTCAGCTCTGATCAGTATATTCTCTCTGTAAAGGCAATGCTTGAGCCAGTAGCTTTCAAACATTTTTGAATGGGGTCCAAATAAGAAATACAGTTTGTGTTGCTACCCGTTGTCCCACATATACCAGAAACAAAAGATTCATGAAATAAATCTTGCATTTACTGCATGCAGTGTTTGTTGTTTTCTATTATTTATTTCACCTAAAAATGCTGACACCCACTATATTGATTTGACAAACCACTGATGTGTCAGGACCTACAATATTTTTTTTGTGATGGAGTTTCACTCTTGTCACCCAGGCTGGAGTGCAATGGCATGATCTCGGCTCACTGCAACTTCCGCCTCCAGGGTTTGAGCAATTCTCCCGCCTCAGCCTCCTAAGTAGCTGGGATTACAGGCGCCCATTATCACACCTGGCTAATTTTTGTATTTTTAGTAGAGATTGGGTTTCACCATGTTGGCCAGGCTGGTCTCGAACTTCTGACCTCATGATCCCCACACCCTGGCCTCTCAAAGTGCTGGGATTACAGGCGTGAGCCACCGCGCCCAGTGCAGACCTACAATTTAAAAGTAACGCTGGCGTAAGGAGACCATTTCTTATTCTTCTTCCTAACTGTGTATTATTCTTGTTACAGTTTAACTTCCTCATAGAATTAATCTTGCAAAAACGTGTACCTAATAATGTCAGTGTACATAGAGTTGTCCTGGGAACTATATCTGTCTTCATGGCACTGCCACTGAGTGCATTCTTAGAACTGACAAGATCACTGTATGACTTGGTAACATGTGAATCACTGGTGGACGTGGAGACTCTTGCTGTTGTGTTGATTTGGAAATAGTAGTTCTGAACTTGCCAAATTTGGTATTTGTTATTTAGTGCATGTTACAAAAAAAGGACCAAAGGTTCTCAGAACGTGTGTTTATTCTTCAAGGCTCTGCTCATTTGTTTCAGCATTGTAGTTTGATTGTAGTTTCTGATGCTGCTCTTAGTGGTCTGCATCTTGACCTCATAAGATGTTCTAAATTTTCTGACTTTTACATGCTGGAAATCTGTTCACATTAGCCTTATAGAATGCTGGATAATACTGTGTATTATGATTTACTTCCCTGGAGATCAAGCTCATCTTAGAATCAAGCCTTTCCACATGGATGTGAGGACTCCGGATGTTTTATTCTTTCTCTGATCTCTGACTCTCTTCCATCAGGGGCATGATTTTGACTGATTAGTTATTTTTTCCCAATTGGAAATCAGCTGTATTTCTAGCTATGAGAAAGGGATCTTTCTAATCAATTGGGTCTTGCCTTTTGCTTACTATGTGAATTATAATGACCAAGGTCTTTATTTTTTTTAAAAAAAGTGAAATAAGATAATTTAAATTAATTACTTGATTTTGTTGTAACACTTTAATAAGTTTAGTGAAAATATTCAGTATAGTTTCTTTTTGGCAAATAAATAAATTTAAAGATCCCTTAATTTGATGGTTACGTGCTGACTGAAATAAGTACAAAACAAGCCTGTACAAATGATCCTATAAATGGAATTAAATATTTAAATTTGTTATTGAAAGCTGCCTTTCTTAACAAGAAAGCATGGTTTCTAATTAGACTATAGATAATTTCCTCATTGTACGGTATCCATCATTGGTAGTCATTCTAAAAGAAAAGAAAAGTACCTATAGGAAGTTGTAACTAAGTTTAATTTTTATAAGGAGTGGGTAAAAATATGGGATCTGCCCAGAGAAGAGAATGTTTAGAAATCATGAAATCATTGTTACCCTGCAGTCACACCCCTTAGTAATCCTTAAGTTTTTTTTTTTTTTTTTTGAGACGGAGTCTCGCTCTGTCGCCCAGGCTGGAGTGCAGTGGCGTGATCTTGGCTCACTGCAAGCTCCACCTCCCGGATTCACGCCATTCTCCCACCTCAGCCTCCCAAGTAGCTGGGACTACAGGCACCCACCACTGTGCCCAGCTCATTTTTTGTATTTTTAGTAGAGACAGGGTTTCACCATGTTAACCAGGATGGTCTTGATCTCCTGACCTCGTGATCTGCCCACCTTGGCCTCCCAAAGTGCTGGGATTACAGGCGTGGTCCACAGCGCCCGGCCAGTTCTTAAGTTGTGACAGATTACTTCTCATTCTGATTTTCATATTGAACATGATAATCTTAATTTTGGGTACACAGTGACTATTTCCATAACATTTTAGATTTAGTAAGAAAGTATATGTAGCCCGTTTTATGTGAAAAGAAGAGAGATTATTTAGCTCTTTGTCTTTGAGAAAATAGTTATGGATTATAATTTATGAGTATTTTATACATGTTCACATTCTTTTGTATCATGTTTCTTTATGTCTAGGACCTGATGTTTACTTGGCCTAAACTGAACATGAAATTAGTATTTAGTTAATAAACTCTCATTAAGGATTACTTAATTTTTTTTTTTTTTTTTGTCCTGGATGGACTCAAAATAATACTAGAGTAATGCTTTACTTCTTATCTTGGGTTACTGGATGTCAAGATGGCATCTCAAATCAGGTTTATATTTCCATAATAAAATCTTCTTGGGACATGGTTCTGCTCACTCTTAGAGTAGGAAATGATAGACCAGAAGGATGGAGAAATATGGCAGAAGATGTGTAAAGTGATGGAAAGTATTTGTTAATTTTTTTCTATTGCTTTGGAGACTTACCATGGCATGCTAGAACAGTTTCCTAATCTGTTCGTCAAGACACTGGTGCTTTTCATACCCCTTTGGTATTTCTTCACTGGACGAATGATTTGTAGCACTTATGAATATTTTTTAAGCAGCAGTTATATATATAAAACTTGTATTTCATCAGCTGGTTATCATAGACTTTTTATTCAGTTCCTTAGTAGTTTAATGCCTTATGCTCCTATTTGTTCTGAATTAATTTCATTTCTTAGATCTGTGAAGATTAAGCTGATCTGCTTCAATGTGTATTTAGGGACACTGTGTTTCCCATTTATCACCTGCTGCTTCTCTTTAGCAATAAAATTAAATTGACATTTGTTAAAGGATGTTGTGATCTATCTTTGAAAAGGGTAGTAAAGAATAATTAGTCACAGTAATTTTTTCCCCCATTTTGTGTGCAAATTTAGGTTGCTTGGTGAAACATTCTAATTTTGTAATGGTGGTAGAGAATTCTTGCTTTAGTTTTGTGATTTAAACAGTTAAAAGTCCAATGAATCCTTGAAGCATTTGTAATTTAGCAGCCTTGGAAACTAGCCTCCGTTGCTTGGGTAGCTCACAAGGCTGGCACTAGCCTCAGTCCTACAAAGTGGTTTGCTCCTTTTCCCTTGGCCCAGAGGCTGGCCATAGTCCTGTCAGTCGAAAGACTGTCTACAGCTATGCAGTGTGGGCTACTCACTTGAAATCGTTACTCAAAATATGAAGTCAGGACTTGAGGAAGTATGACTTTAGCCTTTCTGGGTGACAGGGTTAACATTTCTGTGCCTCCGCGAATAACAGTCAACATACATGCCAAGGAGGGAATCTAATGCGTGTGAGAAACAGAATGCCTCAAAGAACTACTGAGATTCAGGTGCTAAGGTGATCAAACACGTACATTTTATATACTGAACATAATTTGATATTCTAGGTCAGACACCTCATTCTCCAAATCCATCGTTCTAAAGTCCCATCAAGAACAAATTTTCTGTAAGCAGGAAGCGATAGATATAACTATTACAGAACTTAGTAAGAATTTTTATTCTGTTCCACATCACTGTCACTTTGAGTTTCTTGAGGCCATTATGATTAGATGGGTGCTGCCTTGCTGGAGGTTCTCATCTCTGGAGTAGGAACATCTTAGGTAGTATTCCACAGTATTATTTAATACCGTATCAGGGAAGGGGAGGAAGAACTTCTGCTTTATTTGTTATTATGTTGATTCTTGTCTGTAAGGCAGGTGCCTTTTGAAGACACATCTGGACTGATTTTAGACCCAAGGCTACTGCATTAAAGGCCCTTCCTGCCTGTAAGCACCTCCCCATTAGTTTCTCTGCGACTCTTGGTACTTGTGCAGTCCCTCTGGGAAGAACGGCTGAGCTCCCTTTCTGTGTCAGCTTCTGGGTTCATATAGCTATCAAGTCAGTATGGCTTACTCCATACACCCTTGCCCACCCTTGGATGCATGGAGCTCTATTTCCTCCTCTCTCTCTCCCCCATTCAGTTGCATCTTGGAGAGCACTCTACCTGTTTACTGTTTCTCAACCTCAGCCTCAACTTCTTGTACTATGAATTAGTCCTCGTAAGGCATTCTTCAACCTTAGGTCTGCTGTCCACAGTATCTCCTTACCTCTGATACTTCTAGGGCCACCTTTCCTGGTAACTCTACAGCCCTCTCTGCCATAGATTGATTCCTTGCTTTCTTTTAGCTTGTGGACAGGATTCTGTTGTCAAATTTAGGATTGCCTTTCTCAAGTTTCTTTCATAATATGAACTGTAAGATTTCAGAGCTTTCAAGTTTTCTTGTGCAGGGACTAATCTTTCAATTTACAACAGTCAGTAACCGGTTTGTTTGTGTCTTTGTTGTAGGCTCATTATGAGTTTTATGTAACATTCTTTAATAATAGTATTTTACTGCATTACCCAACAGAGAGACTTCCATTTTGACAAGGTGTTGAAGAGAACTGAATCTTTAGCCTACGGTTTTACCCATGTGGTGGTTGGAAGAGTTTCGCGTGGATTAGCTTCTTTATACATTCCAAACCTGTTTCTTCTCCACTAGCCACCTACTTCATCACCAGGCAGAGCAGGACACACAGTAAGCTCTCCAGCCTGTACTGTTGTGTCCTGATGCTGAGTTGGCACAGTGGGCAGTGGGAATATTCCAGAATATTCCTATACCAAGAGGGCCAGCACTACAGAAACCACATTAAATATGTCCCCAACTCAAATTCCTCTTATCTAGACCCCGTGAGGTTCCAGGGCCACACCAAAGCCACCCTACACGAGGGAAAGTGTGAAGTTTGAATGGAAAGAAAGTTCTTAACAGATTGCAGTTAAAATATCTTACTTTTGCACATTCTAGAAAAATATATGACCATGTAATACATTGGTAGGGCCTCCGAATTCTACAGAAACATGGGACCATGTGAATATGTGCCTTCGGCCTCACAAGGTCTTGGAAGAGGCCTGTGCAAGTGAGGGGCCCTGAAGCTTGTTCCGTTAGCCTTGTTGTAAATCGCTTACAATCAGTCTGTATCTTCCAGTAGAGAAATATTAGAACATCATAGCAAAGTATAGTTAGAAGCAGTGCTTTTTAGAGTGTTTTATATATATATAGTTGGCACTGGAGAATCATTGAGATGAATTAAATATCATTATTATTGATAATTATCATCAACTATCTTATCGATAATTAATTCATTTCAATGATTCGATGCAGACACTTTCCATGTACTGGGCACTGTTAGAAGCACTTAACATATCATCTCACTTAGGTCTTAGGAAATTCAATCATTATTATTACTTATTTTATTTTATTTTTGAGATGGAGTCTTGCTCTGTCGCCCAGGCTGGAGTGCAGTGGTGCGATCTCGGCTCACTGCAAGCTCCGCCTCCCGGGTTCATGCCATTCTCCTGCCTCAACCTCCCGAGTAGCTGGAACTACAGGTGCCCACCACTGCACCTGGCTAATTTTTTGTATTTTTAGTAGAGATGGGGTTTCACCGTGTTTGCCAGGATGGTCTCCATCTCCTGACCTCGTGATCTGCCCGCCTTGGCCTCCCAAAGTGCTGAGATTACAGGCTATTATTTTCTTTTTAAAATTATTTTTATTTTATTTGTAGCTGAGTGTAGTGGCTCATTCCTGTAATCCCAGCAATTTGGGAAGCTGAGGCAGGCGGACTGCCTGAGATCACGAGTTTGAAACCAGCGTGGCCAACATGGCAAAACCCCGTCCTTACTAAAAATTCAAAAATTAGCTGGGTGTGTTGGCATATGCCTGTAATCCCAGCGACTCAGGAGGATGAGGCAGGAGAATCGCTCAAACCCAGGCAGTGGAGGTTGCAGTGAGCTGAGATCATGCACTCCAGCCTGGGTGACAGAGCGAGACTCCATCTCAAAATAATAATAATTTCTAAAATTTTTTTGTAGAGACAGGGTCTTGTTATGTTGCCTAGGCTGGTTTTGAGCTCCTACCCTCAAGCAATCCTCCTGCCTCAGCCTCCTCAAATGCTGGGATTATAGGCATGAGCCACTGTGCCTAATCTTACTTTCATTTTAAAGAGGAGAAATCTGAGGCACGGAGATTCTAAATAACCTGTCAATAAATAGTAGCGCTGGGATCAAAGCTCAGCCTCCACAGTTCACTTCCTGACCGTCCCCTGCACTGCCTCTCAAATCCTCATAGAGCTGCCATGATCCCAGTCCTCACAAGGTAGGAAAGTGACCTTTCCACTATGCTTAGTAGGGATGTATTTTGTTTTCCCCACTTTAGGAGAGTTATGAAAAAAAAAAATGATTTGTAGAAGAGAAGCTAGAATGAAAGGAGCCATAAACAGGGTTTCGGAGAAAACACAAAAATCGAGACAGGTTAGCCATTGAGAGGGCAGGTTCTTGAATAACTACTTAATTACACTGTGTTTTCCAGACTCTGGGAAATACTTCTTTTCACATTTAAAAATTTTTTTAGTCCATATATGTTTTATGGATGTAGAGAGGTGATGTGGTAATGTTCCCCTGCCATCTGAAAAACTATGTTTAAACTGTTAGCACAAATGAAAATGGCATCTTGGAAAAACAGCACATACAGGGTTGCTTCAAGGATATTGCCCAATACCTTCATTTGCGGAGAAGGCGTAATTAAGAGAAAATAGCTTAAATAATACAGGAAGAGTCTGATGAAACATAAGGAATGTTTTCTTGATGATAATGTTAGAACAATGCTCCAAAAAGGGAAGCATAGGATTTCAGTCTTTCAAGGTAAATAAAATATAATTCTAAAAACTTTCCATCTCAGGTAGGTTCAGAGTTGACTTCTAGCCATGATTTGAAATTCTTCCTCCCACTAAAGAGAGTCTCAGCATATAAATCAACCTTACTGTGGTACCTTGTTGGATAAAAACCTTTATAATGCACCTCATTCACTACAGTCGTACTAGTTAGTATTATCAGCCCTCACCCATGCTGATGGGCAGGAATTACTTTTAAGTGTCTTATGCAGTTAACAGCCATTAACCGGCACACCCGTCTTAAAAGCACTGCCTATGGTTCTGAGGGCCCCAGTACCATTGCCGTGCTGTCACCGCAGTGACTGGAGCACCAGGGAAACTATGGGCATGGCATGGCCCCGTTTGTCCCCCCATTTCTTCAAAGTGTCTTCACTAAAGCCTTTAGCCAGACTTCCTTCTTTGACCACCAATTTTATCTTAATTCTGTGGATATCACATGAGCAGTCCTGGTTTTATCTTATAGAAAGGAAGGTATCAGAGGGAGGTTGGGGTAGATGTCTCTCCATCTAATGCTAACATTAATCATTTATCCCTGGGACTTTGCAAAAAATGATGTTAGATTGAGACAGAGTAGTACTTTTTCTTGTAATTGCTTTAGGGAATCCATAGGGAGGAAGGTACAGGGGCTTGTGCGAAGCCATCATGAAGTTGCTTTGTAATAAAAGCCAGAAGACGTGTCAACACCAATATAGTTAACACAGAGTTTAATAAAGAATGAGTTTAAATTCTAATTTTGATATGAATGATTAAATATTTCCTAAAGTGAAATTTTGTAACATAAAGGTGTTTGTAGATAAGGCAAAAGTTCTAAAAATACATTTAACCAGTCAGTTGCATTTATCAGTCACAGTTGCAAACATAATTTATAGTTTAAAATATATGTATATAATGAGTTACATATATTATCTATTTAAATCAGAGTAGTTTCCAAATTTTCTCAATTATTTATTACCTATGTCTTTCTTCAAATATTGCCAGCAATTATGGGTCCATGATAGTAATGAAATATTCTACAATTGAAGCAGGAAGGTGCTCTGAAAACTTACATCTCTATGACTTAATGCTTCAAATAATTTAATACTTCAAAATGCTTTGAAAAACTCCATGAACATATTTGATAAAATAGTACAAGACAATCATAGTGAAGCATTTTAAAATGATTTGCTGGCCAGGTGCGGTGGCTTACGCCTGTATTCCCAGCACTTTGAGAGGCTGTGGCAGGTGGATTGCTTGAGCCCAGGTATTCAAGACTGCCTGGGCAACATGACAAAACCTTGTCTCTACAAAATCAGGAAATTTAGCTGGGTTTAGTGGCACACACCTGTAGTTGGGAGGCTGAGGTGGGAGGATCACCTGAGCTTGGGAGGTCAAGACTGCATCCGTCACCATGCTGGGAAAAAAAATTATTATTTTTTGAGACAGAGTCTCACTGTGTCACCTAGGCTGGAGTGCAGTGGCATGATCTCGGCACGCTACACCTCTGCCTCCAGGATGCCAGCGATTCTTGTGCCTCAACCTCCCAAGTAGCTGGGACTACAGGCGTGTGCCACCACACCCAGCTAATTTTTGTATTTTTAGTAGAGGCGGGGTTTCACCATATCGACAAGGCTGGTCTTGAACTCCTGACCTCAGGTGATCTGCCTGCCTCCACCTACCAAAGTGCTGGAATTACAGGCATAAACAACTGCACCCGTCCAGATATGCATAATTTGAGATATGTTTTAATGTAAGTGAGTATATTTGAGTACCTCTTTTTGGCTATTGACAGATTCTCAAAAAATCCACCAAATTGTGCTGACTGCGTCCTGGGCAGTGCAGATTTAAAACATTTCCATTATTGTAGAAAGTTCTGGTCAGTGCTGCTCTAGAGAGTTCTGTTAAATCTAACAGCCTTTCTTATTGACTGCCTGATAATTATATTCAGGTGTCTAGGGTTTTGAAAATGACCTTGCCACGTCGATCTCACTTCCTCACCTATTCGGCATTTCTCTGAAAACTTTGTCATACTTTCATGATCACTTTAAAACCTTTCTGTATTTTCATTCAGCTGTTTCCTCTTTCTTAGAAATAGTTAAATGTCTCATACTATCTAAGGCTGACTCCTTAATCTCAGTATCCCTAATTCTGTCCTTGACACTTTTTTGTAATTCCTTGTCATGCATCTTCACTCTCTCCTCAGCTTCCTTTCACCCTACAGCCTGAGCTGCCGCAATGTCTTTAGCTCTAATTTATTAGCCGCTTGCACTGGCACTGTAATTTCTACTGTCATGAACTCATTGTGATACACACACACACTTGCAAAATGTACAACACACATTTTCCAGCACATTCAATAAGAGTTATCTACCATTTCTAGTAAAAGGGAACTTTGTATAGTAAATGGAAACCTCTGCTCAGATATCTTCAGCATGAAACCTGTACTCTACGCATGACTCCTAAAACGTCTCCAGCCTTCTCTTTTTCTTATCCAGTATAGGTACCCACTACTCTTCCTCAAGCACATTGGCTATATTTCTGGTTCCTCAACATTGTACGCATCTTTCCCCCCACCTAGAAGCAGTGTGTCTCACCTCTCTTTCTGCTTGTCTAAATCCCACCTTTATTTCAGTATATCAGTGCTCAGTATGTGCTGCTTTATATTCCTGTGCAGCTTTTTGTTACTTTTTTGAGGCCAGGGGCCAGAGTGTACCCCTAGTCCTCTGAGTGCCTTGTTTGCTTTAGGCATTCGGCAGATACTGGAGACAGAGATACTGTGCATTAGTGCTCCCCAACCTTTTTGGCACCAGAGACTGGTTTCTGGGAAGACAGTTTTTCCATGGACCGGGAAAGGGGTGGATAGTTTAGGGATGATTTAAGCGCATTATATTTATTGTGCACTTTATTTCTATTATTATATTGTAATACATGATGAAATAATTGTACAGCTCCCCATAATGTAGAAGCGGTGGGAGCCCTGAGCTTGTTTTCCTGCAACTAGACAGTTGCACCTGGGGGTGATGGGAGACAGTGACAGATCATCAGGCGTCAGATTTTCATAAGGAGTACACAGCCTGGATCCCTCTTAGGCGCAGTTCACAATAGAGTTTGTGCTCCTATGGGAATGGGGATGGGGAGTGGCTGTAAATACAGATGAAGCTTTGCTCACTCTCCCCTGCCTCGCCACTTACCTCCTGCTGTGTGACCTGTTTCCTAACCCCTATGGGTTAGGAACCCCTGCTGTACATCATGGTGAGCAAACTACCACTTGAGGACCAAATATGGCTCATTGCCAACTTTTATAAAGTTTTATTAGAACGCAGCTACACTCATTTATTTACTTATTGACTGATCGCCTTTGCACTATAGCAGCTAGTTGAGTAGTTATACAACAGAGACTGTGTGACCCACAAAGTTAAAATAATTACTGTTTAACTATTTGCTGAAAGTTTGCCCATCTCAGCTCTACATTTGTAACTGCAGGCTCTCACAATTCCATGTCTTGTAATTTGGAAGTCACAGAGTAAATCAAGTAATATGCTTTGAGGAATGAACTTATTACTTTTCATTAATGCATCTGCTTGACTATTATCGTAAGGTTACATATGATTATTAAAATTACAGGAGTTAAATATATGTTTCAAGGATAGAATACGCAATTACTCCTTTTTACAATTTGTAAAACAATGTTTGGCTAAATCTTACATGACTAGTTATTTTTTCTACCTAATAAGGTTGTTTCATTGAAATGGAACAAAAGCATGGTAATTACCAAGCTTATCTCTCTCCCTTAGCTTGTCCTATTTTAATGTAGTTTGCCTTAATCTTGTGAAAACGTTCTAATTATAGTATAAATTTGCATTCTTAAAATATGTGTTCCAAATCAGGTTAACTCATAAAGTATTATTTTAAGTTGATATTCATTAAGTGTATATATACACATACGCATGAGAAACTGATTAGAATATCTGTAAAACAGATGCAAATTCAGCATTCATTCATTCATTCCTGATAAAACTTTGATTGAACTTTTTACAGGGAATTGTGGGTGTCCTAAGGATTGAGCCACAGACACCCTTCCTCACCCAAGAAAGAGCATAGCAAGTAAAGCAGAAAGCATATTTCATGAAATAAGCTGTAAGAAGAGAAGACCTCTGAGATAACATAGAGAATTAGGTTGTCAAGTCGGGAACTGGGTACAGTGGCTCACACCTGTAATCACAGCACTTGTGATTGCAGGAGGCTGAGGTGGGAGGATCTCCTGAAGCCAGGAGTTCAGACCAGCCTGGGCAACATAGGGAGACCCCATCTCTACAAAAAATAAAAATTAGCTGGGTGTGGTGGTATATGCCAGTGGTCCTAGCTGCTCAGGAGGCTGAGGCAGGAGCATCTCTTGAGCCCAGGGGTTGAGGCTGCAGTTAGTCATGATCATGCCATTGCATTCCAACTTGGGCAACAGAGTGAGACCCTGTCTCAAAAATAAAAAATGAAAAATAGTGTCAAATCACATTCACAAGAATCAGCCCTTAGCTTACATCAAGGTTTATTAATAATGTTCATGGATACACGTAGTCCTCAGGTACAGGACGGCCATCCGTCCCTACTCTCCAGGTCCTCTCTAGCTGCACTAGGATGCTGTGGCCCAGTTTAAGGTACAAGGGCTTAGAAGCAATGCCTGTGGTATGTTAGGAAGCTGTTTCCATTACGAATCATTTTCATTTTGTACTCCAGTGGTTGCATAACTTATGTGACATATTTTCCAAGGAGCTATACTCCATAGAAAGATTCCACATGTGTTAACCAAAAGTAATCCTAGACAGATTAGATACATCCTGCTAAAATCCAGCTGTAGGGACTTTACTAATAAACACCATTGGATTGTTTATCAAGAGATCTGACACTAGTCTGTTTACAAGAATTGACCAGGGTCACTACCTCCTTTTTTTATTTACTAGGAGTGTTTCCATAACCCCCTCCCCGCCCTCCGCTCCCTGCTCCTAAGGAGAAATGACCTGTAGGCTTGCTGCTAACCCTTTTTTCACAGTCTGTCTCCAGCCTGAGCAGAGACAAGACAATAATAATAGAGTCAGGTCAGTTACCACTTGCGCTGAGTTTTCTTCTGTTCTCTTAAAGTTCGAGATCTGTGGATGTGCTTACATTTTGAGTATGATTCTTGTCTGTTCAGAATAGGAAAGGAAGTGTCCAAATGAGCCTTTCTGATGCTCAACCCTCATGATGTCATTGTTTTCTCAATATTCTTGTTGTCACTCTGTGGGATGTAGTTTAAGTATCTTACCTCACCGTCTCAAGGCAGTGCACAGCCTGCTCCCAACTTACCTTTCCAACTTTCTTGGCTTCCATTTTCCTAAAGAATCCTCTTTGCCAACTATATATTGTTGCCTTTACCTCAAGTGTGCTTTCCTTATTTCTTTGACTTTTGGGAAGTTCCTTCTTTCAGGAATGTGCGCGCGCTCTGTCTCTGTCTCCCCCTCCTCCCCCTTTCTCTCTCTCTCTCTCTCTCTCCCCGTCTCTCCCCCTGTTCTCTCAATTCGAGATTGAATCTCACCTGATCTAAAAAACCCTATCAGTTTACAGCAGGCTCTTTGGAAATAGTAGTTACTGTCTGTGTCTGTCACCTGGAACTTGCCTTGCTTAATTAGATTGTGCGCTCCTTTAGGGCGGACACTATCTCAGGTGCTTAGGTGCAGTACTGCGAAGATTAATCTTTATCTACTAGGAGCTTGAGCCATGTGTTGTTAAAATACTTGAATACTGCTACTACTAACTAATAATAGTGATGAGAATGGAAATTTCACTTTGTGGAAAAGCATTCAACAGTTATCAAGGGCACACATAAATTTATTGAAACACGAGGAAGGGCCAGGTGCAGTAGCTCACGCCAGTAATCCCAGCACTTTGGGAGGCAGAGGTGGAGGGATTACTTGAGCTCAGGTGTTCCAAACTAGCCTGGGCAATGTGGTGGAAACCCGTCTCTACCCAAAAAACACAAATTAGCTGGGTGTGGTGGTGTGCACCTGTTGCTCCCAGCTACTTGGCGGGGCTGAGGCAGGAGGATCGCTTGAACCCAGGAGGCAGAGGCTGCAGTGAGCCGAGGTCACACCACTGCACTCCAGCCTGGGCGACAGAGCAAGACTTCATCTCAAAAAAAAAAAAGGAAGTATATAGAAAAGTAATCATCAAACATGTAAGTGTCTTTTATGTACTTACCGCTGTGCCAGAGATCCAGAGATGAATCAGGCGTGGCCCTTGTCCTCAAGAGCAGTCTCATGGCAAGACACATACGTTTGTTCTTTGCGTTTTTAAAGTATTTTGCTTTGAACATGGATTACTTTTGTTGTCAGAAAAGGAGCATGTTCTTTTAGGAGAAAGATAAAAGCGTACTGGGGTTAAGATATAAGTCAGATTTAGGAACGAGACTGCTATAAAAAGGAATACCGTGATAGTGACAACAAGTAGTGGGATTGAGTGAAATAAGCCAGGCTCAAAAAGACAAATACTGTATGATTCCATGTATATGAAGTACTGAAGAAGTCAAATTCATAGAAGCAGTAGAATGGTGGTTGCTAGGGGTTGGGGAGATGGGGAAATGAACTGTTTAATGAGTGTGGCTTAGCTTTGCAAGGTGAAAAAGTCCTGGAGATCGGTTGCGGGTCAATATGTATATACTTAATGCTACTGAACTGTATCCACTTAAAAATATTTAAGATGGCACATTTTATGTTATGTGTATTTTACCACAATTAAGATTGCAGGACAAATCTGCATTGCATGGTGGACTCTAGTACGCTGTTGCATATTGAAGAAGATATCTCATTAATCCAGGGTTAGGATTTTGCCAGGCCAGTGTAGAATAAGGTAACAAGGGGGTACTGTTGAGGGTAGGCTCACATGAGTAGTTAGTTCTGGTGGAGGAGAGGGGTAGGAGGGAATAAGAGGTTAGGAAGAGGTCTTAAAGGATAGGTATATTGGGAAAATGCCAAAGAGATAGGAGATTGTAATCAGACTAGGAAAATGGAAGCTTGTGTGTATTCTGTGGAAGTGATACTTACCTACATTCATTGTGAATGGAAATCTGTTGGATGGGAAGCTTCTTAACGGTTGGTTCAAATTTTTTTTTATTTGTACTTCGTGTTAATTTAGGGAATGATGCTAAAAATACCTTGAACGTGCTCAGTGAAATTATCGGTTAAAGAATGCGGGTGTGTTGTCATGTATTTGGAAGTAGCATGCCCTACAGGAAATGCCTTTGGCTTGCTCTTCTTTTCCTTCTGTTCTCTTATTCTAAGCCACACATTTCTGAGGTGTTTACTGAGTACTGGACAGAATTCATATGGTTCATTCCTACACCTTTTTTTGTTGTCTAAGGAGGATTGATATTCCTATTCAGATTTGGGGACAAAATTACAGATACTGACTTTGCCCTTGTAGATTCTGATTTAATTGCTTTTGGGTAGAACCTGGGCATGTCTACGTTCAATAAGCTCTTCAGATGATTCTGATTTACACCAAAGTTGCATGACTGCTGTTTGAGAGATACCAGTTTAGTCCTTCTAAAGTTAGAATTACCTTGCTAGATTTCCCTTTGCTATATAACATCACCGTTACCTAATGTTTTTAGACGTTATTGAAATTTGGAGTATCGAAAAATAAATTCTGGGATTTTTTCTTTTGCTAAGAAAATTTATGTAAGCAAGATATTAATATGGATTTTTTTTTTCTTAAAAACACAAACGCACCTGTAATCTCATCACTTTGGGAGGCTGAGGTGGGTGGATCATGAGGTCAGGCGTTTGAGACCAGCCTGGCCAATATGGTGAAACCCCGTCTCTACTAAAAATACGAAAATTAGCCAGGCGTAGTGGCAGCTGTCTGTAATCCCAGCTACTCGGGAGGCTGAGGCAGGAGAATCACTTGAACCTGGGATGCAGAGGTTGCAATGGGCCGAGATTGCGCCACTGCACCCCAGCCTGGGTGACAGTGCAAGACTCCATCCCAATAAAAACCTCAAAA
This sequence comes from Piliocolobus tephrosceles, assembly GCF_002776525.5. NCBI lineage: Eukaryota > Metazoa > Chordata > Mammalia > Primates > Cercopithecidae > Piliocolobus > Piliocolobus tephrosceles. The sequence goes on from NC_045439.1 coordinate 154,380,067, forward strand.
AACAAAAACAGAGAAGCAGAGGCATGGGCTATTTCATGTGTTTGATGATGAGATGGCAGTAGCATTAACCTCTCTTTAAAAAGGTAGACTAATTTCCTTCACATTGAGGAAATTCTGTTTAGTCAATTAAGACCACGTAATTTAGAAGAAAAAGTTTAATTATAAAAAGGATGCTGTAGGCTTGGTGTGGTGGCTCACACTTATAATCCTAGCACTTTGGGAGACTGAGGTGGGCAGATCGCCTGAAGTCAGGAGTTCAAGACCAGCCTGGCCAACATGGAGAAACCCCATCCCTGCTAAAAATACAAAAAATTAGCCAGGCGTGGTGGTGGACACCTGTAATCCCAGGTACTCGTGAGGATGAGGCAGGAGAATCGCTTGAACCTGGGAGGCGGAGGTTGCAGTGAGCTGAGATCATGCCACTGAGCTCCAGCCTGGGAGACAGAGCAAGACTCTGTCTAAAAATAAAAAAAAAAAAGCTGTAATTTAAGACTGGGAAGACACAACATACTTCATCAAATTTTATAAAATGCCTTTCTTTGACAAATCATGGCGATGTTCTACTAAATAAGCAAGATTTAGAAAACGATGGCTAGGTTTATTAGTTTGATTTTAAAAGTACATAGTAGGAGCTAAATGAGCTTAAAATTTATGATTATTTAAAAGAACCTTCAAGCAGTTTTAAAATGTTGAATTTTTTTTCCACTCCTGCCAATAGCATTTGCTTTGCTTTTCTTAGATACATATGAGGATCTGCTTTTTTATCAGAAAGCTTAGAATGAAACAACTTATTTTTGTCTTTGTTGCATGTTTTATTATAAAACCAAAAGTAGAAGGAAAAAAGTGAAATGAATGGTGCTAATGTATTTTATTGAACTGGATATATCCAAAGTATTATTTCAACCTGTAATTCATAGAAAAATTACTTTTATTTTGTATCAGATCTTTGAAGTCTCACATTTTTGTTTTTTTGTTTCAATTTTTAGGGAACAGGTGGTGTTTGGTTACATGAACAAGTTCTTCAGTGGTGAATTGAGTTTTTGGTGCACCCATCACCTGAGCAGTGTACACTGTACCCAATGTGTAGTCTTATCCCTCACCCCCGTCCCATGCTTTGCCCTGAGTCCCTGAAGTCCATTGTATCATTCAGATGCCTTTGCATCCTCATAGCTTAGCTCCCACTTATGAGAACATATGTTTAGTTTTCAGTTCCTGAGTTACTTCACTTAGAATAATAATCTCCATCTCCATCCAGGTTGCTGTGAATGCCATTATTTCATTCCTTTTTATGGCTGAGTAGTATTCTGTGGTGTGGGTGTGTGTGTGTATTCCATGGTGTGTGTGTATATATATATATATATACATGTGTGTGTATTCCGTGTGTATCTCTCTCTATATATGTAGTCCATGGTGTGTGTGTGTATGTATACACACATATATATTTTCTTCATTGATTTTCTTCGTTGATTGATGAGCATTTAGGCTGGTTCCATGTTTTTCTATTGCAAATTGTGCTGCTATAAATGCATGTGCAAGCATCTTTTTTGTATGGTGACTTTTCCTCTGGGTAGATACCCAGGAGTGGGATTGCTGGATCAAACGGCAGTTCTGCTTTGAGCTCTTTAAGGAATCTCCACACTGTTTTCCATAGTGGTTGATACGGTTTGGCTGTGTCCCCACCCAAATCTCATCTTGAATTGTAGTTCCCATAAGCCCCATATGTTGTGGGAGAGACCCCGTGGGAGGTGATCTAATCATGGGGGCAGTTACCCACGTGCTGTTCTCATGATAGTTCTCATGAGATGTGGTGGTTTTATAGGGGCTTTTCCCCTTTTTGCTGGGCACTGCTTGCTGCTGCCATGTGAAGAGGGGTGTGTTTGCTTCCCCTTCCACCGTGATTGTAAGTTTCCTGAGCCCTCCCCAACTGTGGAACTGTGAGGCAATTAAACCTCTTCTTTTTCTAAATTACCCAGGCTCGGGCAGTTCTTTATAGCAGTGTGAGAACAGACTAATACGATGGTTGTACTAGTTTACATTCCCACCAGCGGTGTAAATGTGTTCCCTTTTCACCACATCCATTTGTTTTTTTGATTTTTTGATTACGGCCATTCTTGCAGGAGTGATGTAGTATCGCACTGTGGTTTTGATTTGCATTTCCCTGATCATTAGTGATCATGAGCATTTTTTATGTGTTTTGGCCATTTGGGTATCTTCTTTTGAAAATCGCCTATTCATGTCCTTAACCCACTTTTTGAGGGGATTGTTTTTTTTTTTTTGTGCTGATTTAAGTTTCTTTTAAATTCGGGTTATTAGTCCTTTGTCAGATGCATAGATTGTGAAGATTTCCTCCCACTCTAGCCATCCAGTGGAGTTTCTGGGCTCTGGACTGGTACTGGGGGGTATCTGCACAGAGTCCTGTTACATGATCTATCTTCAGGTCTCTAAGCTGTAGATACCAGCACTTGCTCCAGTAGAGGTGGCAGGGGAGTGAAATGGACTCTGTGAGGGTTCTTAGTTGTAGTTTTGTTTATTGCACAAGTTTTGTGTTGGTTGGTCTCCTGCCAGGAGGTGGTGCTTTCAAGAGAGCATCAGCTGTGGTAGTATAGGGAGGATCAGGTGGTGGGGGGGGGAGTGGGGGTGGGGGTGGGGGTCCTGGAGCTCCCAGGAGATTATGCCCTCTACTGGGGCAGGTAGATAAAGACCATCAGATGGGAGCAGGATTGGGTGTGTCTGAGCTCAGACTCTCCGTGGGTGGGGCTTGCTGCGGCTGCTGTGGAGGATGGGGGTGTGGCTCTCAGGCCTGTGGAGTTATGTTCCCAGGGGCATTATGGCTGCTTCTGCTGTGCCATGCAGGTCACCAGGAAGGTGGGGTAAAGCAAGCAGTTACAGTCCTTACCCAGCTCCCACGTTGCCCAAAAGGCCAGTCTCACTCCTACCATGCCCCTCCAACAGCAAACTCCAGGCAGCAGGTGGGGAGGGCTGAGAACTTGCCCCAGGCTACCAGCATCTTGGCTGAGAAACCAAACAGGTCTTTCAGGTTTCAGGCCTCCCCACCTGCTGTGGCTTCTGTGCTGTGTCTGCACTCCTGATTCATCTCCTCTCCCGAGTTCTGTCCAGGAAACTTTGAGTTCTGTTGAAATTGTTACAAAACTCAGCTGGAAGTTCCCTTCTCCTTGTGGTCTTTTCCCAGTTCCTCTGCAGTCCTCCCCAAGGGCCTCTGTCAGACAAAGTCAGAAATGGCTTTCCTGGGGACCAAGAGCCCCCAGGGCTCTTCCCGCTGCTGCTTCTACTCCTGTATTTCACTTGGCTCTCGAAATTTGTCTCAGCTCTAGGTAGGTCATATTCTTCTCCCGTGATCTGGACCTTCACGTTCCCCGGTGAGGGTGTGTGTTTGGGGGTGGACGATCCCCCCTTCACACTCTGGGCACACAACAGTTTTTTGGTTGTCTCCTGAGGCCTGCAGGAGCAATGCACTTGCTTCCTTCAAAGGGTCTGTGGATTCTCTTGGCTTTCCTCATATGTTCCTGCGGTAGTTCTTGGAGCAAAAGCTCATGATGTGTCTCCACACGCTGCTCTGAGTGGAGCTGCAAGGTAGTCCTGCCTCCTAGTCTACCATTTCCCCCAACTCCCCTCTGAAGTATTTTCTGCTGAAAACACATATCAAATTGCCCCAGACTTGGCCAGTTGGAAGCCCTTTTTCACGACTGCTGTGTATTTGTGACATGTCCCCCATCATTTTTTGAGGGCACTTCCTTTCTGGTTTTCATCTTGTCCCTGCTGTTTCCCAACTCTGAAATCAGTCATTTCTGTCAGGAGCCCTCGTTCCTTTCAGTACAGATGGTTTTAAAGACCAAGACACGAGTTCTAGGTGTGAGCACATGAGATGCCTTTGCTAGATGGTGAGAGCTAAGGAATACATTTATGCGTACATATATGTACATGTACTGATATGCACTACATGCATGCATACATGTATCTCTACATACACTTTTTAAAAAAAATCATGAGTTCATTCTAGTACTTCTAGTTCTCATCCATCCCCACAGGGATCTTTCTTGCCTTCTCCTGCTCCATGTTTGTATGTCCCTTTCATGATGAGAACCTTGGCACTCAGCAGTATCAATGCATTCCTATAACTCATCTAGTATGGTTTCCGTATGCCTGGTAAAAAGGAACTTATATTTTCTTCTAGTACTTGTTGAGTTTCATATTTTATATTTAGATGCTGGAGGCATTTGGAGTTTCTTCTTCTGTATAGTGTGAGGAATGGATCCAATTTTATCTTTCTCCAAATTGCTACACAGTTGTATCAATCCTATTTATTAAAAAGGTCATTTTGTCATATGTTAGGTATGGCTCTATTTCTGGACTTTTATTCCTTTGGCATCTGTGCATATATGTGCTACACGCTGTTTTAATCACAGGCTTTTAATGTGTTTTAGTATTTCTCATGGCTCTTGCTTTTCAGTGTGTTCCTAGCTGCTGTTGTATGTTTATTTTTACATTCAAACTTTATAAAGAAAAACTGTAAAACCACTGTAAAAGGGCTCATGGCATGGGGGGGGGGGGTTGTTACATTCAATTTATACGTTAACTTAGAGAGAACTGACATTCCACTCCTCCCATTCCTCAAACGTAAGCACCTTCTATGGGTACAATTCTATTCATCTGCTCCTCCCTGCTCTTTGTGCTGTGTTAACTTCTGCGTATGCTGCGAACCTCACTTTACAATGTTGTTATTTTTGCTTACATGATCAGTTGTCTTTTAAGGAAATTATGGAAGAAGAATGATATTTTATATCCACATATTTCCCATTTTCAGTCCTTTTCACTGATTTCTGTAGATCTGAGTTTCCGCCTGGTTATATCCATTGATACTGTTGAGATATCCTTACCCAAGAATAAGGGATTATCTTTTCATTGGTTCAAGGCTACTTTTGTGTTCTAGCATAATGAGAAGTGGTGGGAGAGGACATCCTTACTTTGCTCTTGACTTTATGGGAAAAATACTCAATATCCTAAGACTAAATTATATTCTTTATCATTTGATTGTGACTCAGAGGGCTGGTTTTCAGTTTTACAGGAAATGTACGAACTTGAAAGACTTAAGGTAATTTGTCATTTGATCTCATTCTAATGTCATTTGGCATTAGATCTCATTCTAGGCTCACTGTACTTGCCACACTCAGCCAGATGCTAGTCACCCTCCCTTTGGGGCTTAGGAAATACTGCAAGGTAATTTTAATATCAGATGAAGCAAAACATAATTAGGAATGTAAATCTGCTCAAAGCCCCCTTAGGTTCTATAATGTGCTCCCCAGTCCTAAATTAATGATGTTTTGGTTGTCTTTATTATATTCCTCATTAATAGAGGAATTTTAATGTTGAGAATTTGTATTATTTGGATCTGTATGTATAGATCTACTCCCTTTAATACCAATTAGTTTAAAAGTTTAACATTTGGTTTCAGCCCTTGCTTGAATGTAGGCAGGGCCAGGGGGTTTGAGTTAAAGCCTCTTAATTGAATGCGAATGCAATTCCTCTGTATTCTTTTTTTTTTATTTTTTATTTTTTGAGACGGAGTCTCACTCTGTCGCCCAGGCTGGAGAGCAGTGGCGCGATCTCTGCTCACTGCAAGCTCCGCCCCGCCGGGTTTAAGCAGTTCTCTGCCTCAGCCTCTGGAGTAGCTGGGATGACAGGCGTGTGCCACCACGTCCAGCTAATTTTTTTTGTATTTTTAGTAGAGACGGGGTTTCACCGTCTTGGCCGGGCTGGTCTTGAACTCCTGACCTCGTGATCCACCCGCCTCGGCCTCCCAAAGTTCTGGGATTACAGGCGTGAGCCACTGTGCCCGGCCCCTCTGCATTCTTTTTTAAAAAAAATTAAGCCAGCTGGGTGCGGTGGCTCACACCTGTAATCTCCACACTTTGGGAGGCCAAGGCGGGCAGGTCACCTGAGGTTGGGAGTTCGAGACCAACCTTACCAGCATGGAGAAACCTCGTCTCTACTAAAAAATACAAAATTAGCAGGGTGTGATGGTGCAAGCCTGTAATTCCAGCTACTTGGGAGGCTGAGGCAGGAGAATCACTTGAACCCGGGAGGCGGAGGTTGTGGTGAGCGGAGATTGCGCCATTGTACTCCAGCCTAGGCAACAAGAGCAAAACTCTGTCTCAAAAAAAAAAAAAACAAAACACAAAATGCCTTTTACATGATAATCTTTAAACAATATAGCCAGTTTATAAGTGTTGAATTAGCTTTACTAATGAAAAGTCTAGCCAAATGTGGATTTTAGTCACTGGCTTATAGGCACTCAGGTTTTCCTTTTGGCCACCTGTGGGAGTGTAGTGGGCATGAGTGTCATATGTCACCGTCTTGTTGTGACAATTGATTTGTTCAATTAGCAGTGAAAGACAAGCGCATCCCTAAAAAGAGAAGATACAGAGCTAAGATTAGAACAGTTCAGCATTTCAGTTGGGCAGAACCTCAACTACAGTATCCTCTTTGAGAGGGGTTAAGTTTCACATTGATGGCAGTCCATGCTTGGTGACGTTTAATATTGTACTTTTGCCCTTTGACCAAGAATCGTCCTTAACATTATAGGTAGTCACTTTATGAGGAACCTCATTTAGATGCCCATAATTACATAATTACATTTTCTATAAATATTTTACATAGTGAAGATTATTTCATACTCTTTCCTCTTAGAACATTTCTCCATGTTTAAATGTTCCGTAACTGATAATTGCTTAATATTAAGCAGATACTCTGTATTGCATAGGATGCCTTCCAACTGTGGTCTGTCATCTTTGCAAATAGTGAATAGGCAGAATGTGTAGGGAGCTCTAGTATTTACATCTCTTCTAAAGAACATACGTTTGCTCTTGCCCTTAAACTTAACAGTTCTATGAAGTAGACAGTGTTATATCTTATTTTACGGATGAGAAAGTTAAGTGAGATTAATTAACTTTACTAAGGTCCCAGAGGTAATAAGTTGTGAAGCTGAGTTAAACATCTCTCTTTGATTTCTATTACCTCATGCTGTTTCCAAAGATCCATAGATAATTTACATAATGCAGGGAATATGTAGATGACACAAATCTTCCTTGAAGCCTGGGGTTCTCTCTCTCCTTGCTTATGCAAATCCTGTTATTGGGAGATCCAACATAAAAATAGTGAACTGACTTGCAGTTCATACCTTCTTCTTTCTCTGGAAGTTCTTCTGTATGCTAACACCTCTCTATCAGAAGCAAAGGAACTGTGTAAGTCATTAGCTAGTTGTTAACCTGTACTTGCTACTTCCGTTTTCTGTGTAGTTTATAACAAATCAGATTTCTGTGTTATTTTATACTGCCAGTTAGACAAATATACACAATGACTTTTTAATGCTTAAATAATATACACTTTTATGTTTAGAGCTCTGTATTAACCATTGTATTTTACTTTTTAACAGCCTCAGTTTGTGGCTCAGAAATTCTTACTTAAATATTATGACCCTGGGAAAGCCCAGCGTATCAAATGTAATTTGTGCTTTTAACAAAGAGTTATTTCCCAGTTTGGTGGTGCTGTATTAAATAAGATGTATACCTCTTTTTCTGGGCATTGCATTATTTCTAAGTTACTGTGAAAGAAAGGTACATAATGCCATGTGAACAGGGTATGTAAGGTATTTTATCCTTCAAATGTATGTCAGCAGAAAAAGGGAGGGGGCAGGGAACAAAGCTAAACACAGATGAGAATAGCTAGTGATGCCCTTGATTTTGTTGTGTGTGCTGTGGATATTTTTCTCCTTTGTTCCTCAAGGGGTGTCTAGCACCAGCTTTGATCTGCTGCCTTCACCGTGGTATCTGGTCAGTAGAACAAGTTTCAACCGTATGTTTTGCTTGCCTCCTACTTAATATGGTATTGGCAGCAGTGGTTTTGAGACTGTGAGTGATGAGAAGAGGTGGTGGTGCCGGAGTTGGTCTTGAGAGGAATAAGGAACATTTATTCTGCTTTGATGAACATTGTGGAGAGGATATTTTAATGGGTTGGCTTCTATGCAGTTTAGTTTTTAGAACTGTCTTCACTGTTTTAGCTTCTCTCCCAACCCAGTGTTGAGTCACAATGATTCATCGGTTTAAAACTGCTTTTCTTCCAAAGCACTTGAATAGAGAATATTTATGATCTTGATGTCTCCTAAGATATTGTTTTATTTCGTGTATGGGAAAATGAATGGAGAGTTGAAGTGATAACGAGTCAGCAGTGGCAGTAGAACTGGGATGCCCCTTAACTCTTTGTTGGGAGCTGCCATGACTCTTGGCTAGATGCAGGAAACTCCCATTTCTTTTCAGGTCAGTCCCCACCAGAGTATCCGGTGGCCCATCTGCAGAATGTTCCTGTTATTCCAGCCTCACCAATGTGTCCCATTAGACAGATTTCCTTCTAGCATAATGAGTAATGCCTGTTGGGTGAGTTGGGCATTTTATGAGGTACATTCTTTCTCCCTGTCACTTTTTAAAATCCTAGAGCAAAAATTCCCACTAGTACTTTGTGAGAGAGGAAGACCTTGTATAGCATCACTTTGGCTATAGGACAATTAAAGACATAACAGATATTGGCGTAACTATCTTCACGTCCCGATTTCTTCCACACACTTTTGCCTTTGTGGCCTGAGTTCTTACAGCACCAGGCACAATGCTGTGCAGATATTGAGTATATGGTAAATTGTTCGCTTTGCATTATTTTTGTTTCCCTTTTTTCTGTTAGTGATTTCTGAGCGGACATCTTACTAGTTGTCCAGCAAAGTTCACAGCCACCTCACACCTTCCCCTCTTGTTTTTTCACACTTCTTTTAGCTCCCCATTGAAAGAGCTCAGAGAAATGAAAGGAATATGTGTCTCACAGGGAAGCCAAGGAGACTCTTTTTTTTTTTTTTTTTTTGAGACGGAGTCTCACTCTGTCACCCAGGCTGGGGCTGGAGTGCAGTGGCGCAATCTCAGCTCACTGCAACCTCTACCTCCCAGGTTGAAGTGATTCTTCTGCCTCAGCCTCCCAAGTAGCTGGGATTACAGGTGTCCACCACCATGCCCAGCTAATTTTTTGTATTTGTATTTTGTGCAATTTTTTGTATTTGGCCAGGCTGGTCTCAAACTCCTGATTTCAGGTGATGCACCCGCCTCAGCCTCCCAAAGTGTTGGGATTAGACATGAGCCACGGTGCCCGGTCAGCAAGTTTTTAATGCTTAAAAAAGGTGTTACATAAATGCAAAGTTGTGGCAGTTATAATTTTATATACCTGAAAAAATTTATACCTTATAAAATTACAATAATTTTAGTCATTCCAAAATTATTTTGATTTTAAACAGTTGAAAAGTGAGATACTTAGGTGGTTTTCTAACTGGTAGCTTGGTGTAGGGGTAGGAATGGAGCTGACACCTTTAGCATCTAACCAGGATTCTTTTACTTCTAAAGCTGAATTGCTAATTCCAAGGAACATTGTGTTGACAGTGCCATCACCTTTGTGTTACGACAGTTTTCTTCCTCACTACAAGCATTGTTGTTACCTGGAATAAAAGATTCCTGCTTTTTTGTTCACATCGTGAGCTGGTAACATATGAGTATTAATCCACGTCACTGTTGGTGCATTTAGAGAGTATAAAATCACTCTATAATTGCAAACGGGCAAATAGGTTATTACCATGAGAGCTCTTAGGTTTTTTGTTTTTTCCCCCTGCACATTGTACTTTTGTCTTTCTCTGAATTGCCAGCCTGTGCCACACTTGGGTGTTGGAAATAAAGGTGCTTTTGCTTTCCTGAGAAACCTGGGGGTTCTACAAAATCACACGTTAAAATAACAAGGCTTAAGGGAAAAATAAAGGTAGAAGCTGGCCATTGAGAGTTCGTGCCGCTTTGTAACCAGAACACTAACAAACTCAAGCACCAAAACAAAACAAAAACCAACTTGGGGAGATATTTGAGGGACAGCCCAGGCAGGTAGCTCAGAGTGGTAGAAAGCCACAACAGGGGATATTAAAAATGTACAGAAACACTTCAGTGCGTCTCTGAAGCAGCTTCAGAATTCAGCAAAAATCATGTGAGGGAAACTGCCCAGGTCTTAGGTCTCCAGCTTTGTCACTCTAGACCACCCCACGTGACTGCTCTGTCTGCTGGTTTGTCTTTTCCCCTGCAGACTTCTGCATGAATCAAGCCCCAGCCCTGCTGTAGTTTCTCCATTAACTGAATTTTTAAAATATTGATTTATACACAGTAGCAAAGAGGTAGAAACAGCCTAAATGTTTATTGATGGATAATGAATAAATGTGATGCAGTGGATTATTATTCAGACTTCAGAAAGGAAATTCAGACACATGGCGACAACAAGGATAAACCTTGCTGAGTCAAATAATCCAGTCAGAAAAAAAGAAAAATACTGTATGATTCGACTTATATAAGTCACCCAGAATGGTCAGATTCACAGAGACAGAAAGTAGAATGGTAGTTGCCAGGGTTCGGGGTGAGAGAGAATGGGGAATTATGGGTAATGCGTAAGGAGTTTCAGTTTGGGATGATAAATGAGTTTTGGGGACAGATGGTGGTGATGCTTATACAATAATGTGAATGTACTTAATGCCACTGGACTGTATACTTAAAAGGGACTAAAATGGTACGTTTTATGTATATTTTATCACAATACAAATTTTTAAATAAGTGAGCTATAAAGTATACAGTGTAAATGAAAAATAGCCTTTTATCTGATGTGTTGCAAATATTTCTCCTGCATTGTCATTTGTCTTTTGACTTTCCTAAATTTTTGGACATAGAGATGCTTCACATTTTTACGTAGTTAGATGCATTTTGTATTGTGTTTATAAAGGTCTTCTTCACTCCAAGATTATACAAAATAATACATTTTACCCATTTTTTCTTCTAGCACTTTTAACTTTTTTATGTTTAAATCTTTAAAGTGCTGGGAATTTTGTGGATTAGGACAGCAGGGGTATTTCTAGTGCTTTATTGTTTTCAAGGTTTATTAGGACTTTAGGGAAACAACCTCTGTTCTCTGATTCTTACATACTGCTGAATTTTAACTTGTCTACAGTTGTGAGAAGGGAGAGGTGAGGGGAATAAAAGGCAGATAGCAACATGAAATCCAGCTTCCAAGGCTGTGGTACATTATGAATACTTTGCAACAGTCTGGCCTAAAATAAAGCTACATTTCCTTCCTTCCTGATGAGCTGACTTGGAAATAAAAATTTTTTACATTGATGAAAAACATGGAACAGAAGGCTAGCAATGTCCCTTAGAAACAATGTCTCATTTAAAAAGCATAATCCCATGTGGAAGCAAAATGACTGATGTTGATATCCCAGCCTTTCCTCTGAGATACTCCTTGAAATTCCCAGAGCAAAACATAGTTGACCTCAGTTTCCTGCCCTTGGGACATAGCAATGCCTGAGAGGGAGGAAAGGGGACAGCCTCTCTGTGCCATCATTTGAGGTCTCGTCTGTAACGAGAGGCCCAGTTAACTTGGTGCCTAGTAGGTGTTAGAAAACAACTGGAGTTGGGCGAGCAGGGTCTGTCCTGCTGATATTTGGGATATTATCATATTGGACAAGATACGGTCCAGTTGCTTATATGAGGAGGCATTCCAAATCTATAATTATTTTTCTTCTCATTCATGGCTTGGTAGAAAAAGCTGTGGGCCATCAAGTAGAAGAACTTGGTTGTAATCCTTGTTCTACCACTCATTGTTTGACATTGGAAAGTCTGTTAACCAATTTGTGTACACCCCCTTCCCCCCGCCCCCCTTTTTAAAAAATAGATAAATACATTTTTGAAATTGTGGTAAAATATACATAATATTTACCACTTTAATCATCTTTAAGTGTACAGTTGAGTGGTATTACGTGTATTCACACTGCTATGCAACCATCATCATCCATATCCAGAGTTTTTTTCATTTTCCTAAACGGAAATTCTGTACTTATTAAACAATAACTTGCCATTGTCTTCTCTCCCCAACCCCTGGCAATCACCATCCTACTTTCTGTCTCTATGAGTCTGACTACTCTAGGCAACTCATAGAAGCAGAATCATACAGCATTTGTCTGTTTTTGTGACTGGTTTATTCACTTAGCATAATATCTTCAAAGTTCAATAAAAATTAAAAATAAGAATTATGTAATTCGAGAATTCCACTTATATAACCCAAAGAATTGAAAGCAGGGACTGGAACAAATATTTGTACATCCAACTTTATAGCAGCGTTATTCACAATAGCCAAAAGGTGAGAGCAAACTCATGTCCATAGATAAATAAATGGATGAACAACTTGTGACATCTACGTACAGTGGCATATCATTCAGTATTTTAAAAGGTAATTCTCAGGTTTTATATCTCTAAAACAAGGTGGTTGAACCAGTTAATCTCTGAAGCCCCTCTAGTATTTTGTGTAATACATTGGTATGGAGGGCTTCTGGGTAATGCATTGGTATGGAGGGCTTC
>NC_045439.1:154392558-154487698 GCF_002776525.5 Piliocolobus tephrosceles
CATTGGTATGGAGGGCTTCTGGGTAATGCATTGGTATGGAGGGCTTCTGGGTCCTATTGGTGGAGGTTTCATTTCCTCTTTGGTGTTTGCCTTCCCTACCCCTCCCTCCCTCCACCCATTCCACACACACAGAAGCACGTGTACACACATTTCACTCCAGTTCTGATCAGTAAGTTGGGAGAAACATAGACCTGTTCTTAGGTAACCAAGTAGCTTTACGCTTGACCTTTTTTTTGTTAGGGCAATGATGTTAATCAAGTGCAATTTAACAACTTAATGTATGCCTGCATGGCTATATGGACAGCAATTCATGTATGGGAGGTACTGAGAAAATCTACAAATAGAAGAAGGACAGTATCCTAGAAATATAGGAAAGACAGTAGGTAACAGGTGCACTAAACATAAGATGCATGGTGTTTCACTAGTGTCTGTGCATTTGGTTGAATTGGGTGGGTGTCTGGGAGCGAATGTTACCTTTTTTTTTTTTTCCCCGAAAGAAGGTCTCACTTTGTCATCCAGGCTGGAGTGCAGTGGCACGGTCTTGGCTCACTGCAACCTCTACCTCTGGAGCTCAAGCAGACCTCCCACTTTAGCCTCCCTCTGGGACCACAGGTGCATGCCAGCACTCCTGGCCAATTTTTTGTATTTTTTTGTAGAGAAGGGGTTTTGCCATGTTTCCCAGGCTGATGTAAACTCCTGAGCTCAAGCAACAGGCCCGCCTCGGCCTCCCAAAATGCTGGGATTTCAGGTGTGAACCCCGGCGTCCAGCCAATTTTATCTTCCTTTGGAAGAAAATAATCCCTGGAGAAGATTGGTTTGGCATTGAGAGAGGCAGATTGTGAGGGCTGGACTCTCAAAGTTGATGGAGCATCTAATACATGTCAGATACTGGGTGAGCTGTTGTATGTATAGTATCTCTCACCCTACAGATAGCCTTATAGAATGGGTGTTATTATTTTTCCAATGAGAGAATTGTGGCTTAGATAATTTAAGAAACTTCTCCAAGGTTTCACAGCAAGTAAGTAGTGAACAGCAGTTTAAACTCAGTTTTTTCTGACCCCAAAGCCTGTAGGTTTTTCGTTTTGTTTTTTTTGTTTCAACACCTAATTAAACACCTAATTAGTTGGAAACAAAAGTAGTTTTTGTTTTTTTGGGGGGGGTGGGGAGATGCAGTCTCGCTGTCGCAATCTCAGCTCATTGCAACCTCCATCTCCCAGGTTCAAGTGATTCTCCTGCCTCAGCCTCCTGAGTAGCTGGGATTACAGACGTGCGCCACCACAACCGGCTAATTTTTTTATTTTTAGTAGAGACAAGGTTTCACCATGTTGGCCAGACTGATCTTGAACTCCTGACCTGAGGTGATCCACCAGCCTCAGCCTCCCAAAGTGCTGGGATTACAGGCATGAGCTACCGCACCCAGCCAAAAGTAGTTATCTTTTAACATATTTTAAAAATATAATTAAATAGGCCAGGCGCGGTGGCTCAAGCCTGTAATCCCAGCACTTTGGGAGACCAAGGCAGGCAGATCAGGAGGTCAGGAGATTGAGACCATCCTGGATAACACGGTGAAACCCTGTCTCTACTAAAAATACAAAAAGTTAGCCGGGTGTAGTGGCAGGCGCCTGCAGTCGCAGCTACTTGGGAGGCTGAGGCAGAAGAATGGTGTGACCCCGGGAGGTGGATCTTTCAGTGAGCGTAGATCACACCACTGCAGTCCAGCCTGGGCAACAGAGCGAGACTCTGTCTCAAAAAAAAAAAAAAAAAAAAAAAAACATATATATATATATATATATATAAAATTTAACCAAACTTCATTATAAAGAACAATAGATATGCATATATATGTGTGTGTGCGTGCATGTGCATATGCGTGTGTGCGTGTGTGTATGTGTCTATATATATATATATGAATGAAACATAGTCTCGGCTGGGCACGGTGGCTCACGCCTGTAATCGCAGCATTTTGGGAGGCCAAGGCAGGTGGATCACCTGAGGTCAGGAGTTGAAGACCAGCCTGGCCAACATGGCGAAACCCCATCTCTACTAAAAATACAAAAATTTAGCCAGGCTTGGTGGCAGGTACCTGTCATCCCAGCTACTTGGGAGGCTGAGGCAGGAGAATCGCTTGAACCCAGGAGGCAGAGGTTGCAGTGAGCCAAGATCACACCACTCCAGCCTGGGTGACAGAAGCAAAACTCCATCTCAAAACAAAACAAAACAAAACAAAAAAACAGTCTTACTCTGTAGCCTAGGCTTCAGTGCAGTGGCATGATCATAGCTCACTGCAGTTTTGAACTCCTGGGCTCAAGTGATTCTCCTGCCTCAGTCTCCCAAGTAGTTGGGACTATAGGTGTGTACCATCATGCCTGGCTAATTTTTAAATATTTTGTAGAGAAAGGGTATCACTGCAATGCCCAGGTTGGTCTCAAATTCCTGGCTTTAAGCAGTACTCCTGCCTTGGCCTCCCAAAGTGCTGGGATTACAGGTGTGAGCTACTGCACCTGACCTACAAATATGCGTTAATATATATGCATATACAGTCATGCACTGCATAATGATGTTTTGGTCAATGACGGACCACATATACGACAGTGGTCCCAAAAAATTATAATACCATACTTTTACTGTACCTGTTCTATGTTTACATATGTTTGGAAACACAAATACTTACCATTGTGTTATAGTTGCCTGCAGTATTCAGTACGGTAACATGCTGTGCAGGCTTGTAGCCTAGAAACAACAGGCTATACGAGATAGCCTAGGTAGGCCATGCCATCTTTGTTTGTTAGTACACTCTCTGATGTTTGCACAATGACAGATCACCTAATGATGCATTTCTTAAAGTGTATCCCCATTGTTATGTGATGCATGACTGTATATACACATATACAATATGTATGCATATGTAAACAAGCCTGTTCTTTTATATATACCGTGTTTTCTATTTTTCATTCTTTTTAGAGTCAGTTAAGATCTGTACAATGTGAAGTGTTAATACTATTATATTTTTCCTAAACACATCTTCTTACTAGGATCCCATGTGTGCTTTGAGGAAACTTGGAGTTAATGAGATTATGTAATGCCAAAACATGTAAAATTAGTCTAA
This sequence comes from Piliocolobus tephrosceles, assembly GCF_002776525.5. Lineage (NCBI taxonomy): Eukaryota > Metazoa > Chordata > Mammalia > Primates > Cercopithecidae > Piliocolobus > Piliocolobus tephrosceles. The sequence goes on from NC_045439.1 coordinate 154,395,665, forward strand.
GGAGACCAAGATGCTGTATCAATCAGGGTCTTAGTTGCAAGCTGCAGAAACTGACTTAGGCAAATTTAAGCAGAGAAGGAATTTATTAAGAGTATTTTGGGCAGCTCACAATCTTTCTGGGAGCGCCTAAGGACTGCGTTCAAAAACCAGAAGGCTAGTATAGGGCCTCACATTGCAGAGCTGACTGGGGACCTGCTGTTGCTACACACACGAACACTGCAATCTGTGCCATCCACATCAGTGTTACTGTCAGTGGGCAGTGGACACTGCTACTGCCTCTGTCCTTTTATAAACTGTTTGTAGTTGCCAACACCTAACACTAAGAATGAATTCTCCATAATCCCTCATTCTTATCCCTAGTTTTTGATTCAAATACTGCAGATGAGTTTTTGATCAACGTGGCCTCATTTGTGTGCCGATGTCTAGAGCAAGAGATGCTAGAAAAGAAGTATCTAGGATTTTCTGCTTTGATAGTAGGAGAGGGGCTCTGTTTCACAAGGTGAGGGATGCTAAGGATTAGGAAGGGGATTCAGATCCTGGTGGCCAAAAGAATAAGTGCTCCATTAGATGGCATTTGCTTTAGCAGTTGTGAAGGGTGGAGGGCAAATTGATCATCACGCCATAGGAGAGACTGCTAAACACATAGGATTAAGGGATAAATTAATTAGTTTAATTAAGCTATAGAATTTATTCCTAAGAATTTTTTATGGTATCAAAAATGGGATTGTTGTCTTGATTTCTTTTTCAACTAGGTCGTTTTATTTGTGTATAGGAATGCACTGACTTTTGTGTGTTGATTTTGTATATTGCAACTTTACTGAGTTCATTTATTCTAACAGGTAATTTTTGTGTGGAATCTTTGGGGTTTTCTACATATAAAATCATGTCGTCTCCAGATAGAGATCATTATGCTTCTTCCTTTCTGATTTGGATGCCTTTTATTTCTTGTTTGATTGCCTTTGCTAGTACTTCTAGTACTGTGTTGAATAGAAATGGGCATCCCTGCCTTCTACTGGATCTTTGTGGAATATTTTTCATTTGTTTCCTGTTGATTATGATGTTAGTTGTATGTTTTTCATGAGTAACCTTTATTATGTTGAGGAACTTTCCTTGTGTGCTTAAACTGTTAAAATTTTTTTTCGAGAAAGGATATTTAACTTTGTCAAAGGTGTTGTCTGCATCCATTGAGATGATCATAAGGTTTTTAATCTTTCTGTTAATGTGATGTGTCACATTGATTTTGTGTATGTTAAACTAGCCTTGTATACCAGGAATGAATCTCACTTGCTGTTTTATTTTTGTTGATGATAGCATCAACAAAAATAGAACACTTAGGAATAAATTTGAAGGAGGTGAAAAATTTGTACAGTAAAACATTGTTGAAATAAAGAAGACACAAATAAATGGAAAATATCCTGTGTTTATAGATGGCTCTGGCAATGACTTTCTGGGTATCACATCAAAAGTTCAAGCTAAAAAGCAAAGATAAATACATGAACTACATCAAATTAGGCTTCTGCACAGCAAAACAAACAAAACAAAAAACCAGTCAACAAAATGGAAAGGCAACTTATGGGCTAGGAAAAAATATTCACAGACTACATACCCGATAAGGGGTTATGTTTTTAACTATTACAACTCAGTTGCAGAAAAAAAATCTGTTTAAAAAGTAGACAAAGGACCTGAATAGACATTTCTCCAAAAAACACATAAAAACGGTCAACAGATATATGAAAAGGTGTTCAACATCACCAGTCATCGGGGAAACACAAAACCACTACGAGAGCCCACCTCATGTTCATTAGGATGGCTGTTATAAAAAGGACAAGATGTAAATGTTGGTGAGGTGTGGGCAGAAGGGCCTGGTACACTGTTGGGGGGCATGTGGATTGGTACAGCCATTATGGAAAACAGTATGGAGGCTCCTAAGCAAACTAAAAATAGAACTGCCATATGACCTAGTAATCTCTCTTCTGGATATGTACCAAAAGGACATGAAATTGAAATTGCCATCTTGGAAAGATATCTGTACTCTATGTTCATTTCAGTATTATTCACAAGAGCCAAGATGTGGAGACAATGTGTCCATCAAAGGGCAAATAGATAAAACGTGTGTGTGTGTGTGTGCGCGCACATGTCTGTATTTCATTGTGTGTGGACTTCTAGTGTGTGAATATCTAGTCCTTGTTGGCATGATGCCTTTTGAAAGGTAAGGTAGTCTTTTTCTTTTCTTTTTTTTTTTTTTTTTGAGACCGAGTTTCACTCTATCACCCAGGCTGGAGTGCAGTGGTGCAGTCTCGGCTCACTTCAAGCTCTGCCTCCCGGGTTCATGCCATTCTCCTGCCTCAGCCTCCCGAGTAGCTGGGACTACAGGCGCCTGTCACCACACCCGGCTAATTTTTTTGTATTTTTAGTAGAGAGGGGGTTTCACCATGTTAGCCAGGATGGTCTCAATCTCCCGACCTCGTGATCTGCCCACCTTGGCCTCCCAAAGTGCTGGGATTACAGGCGTGAGCCACCGCGCCCGGCCAACGTAAGGTAGAGTCTTTTTCTAAGGTGGAGTTACTTACATCAAGGGTGTTGTATGGACATTTCCTTCTTTCTAGCCCCAGACCAAGGAATCTCTGAAGGACAGGTAGAAGATAGTCTCAAGGTTACTACTGAAGAAAACTTGGAAAACTGTTCGTTGGCAGTTAATAGTTGTCTGGGTATTGCTATTTATGAAATAGAATAATTAAGACTTTAAATTAAATTTGATTTAAACTTCTCACCTATAGATAAATGTCAAGTTTTAGAACTTAAGGTAATTATTGTGTGGTTGAAAATAATACAGCACCAATGATATTTTACTTGACCTAGTTTGCTATGCGATCAGTTTTGTGTGTGTGTGTGTGTGTTTAAAAATTATGCGATTGACCAGACATGGTGGCTCACACCTATAATCGTAGCACTTTGGGAGGCTGAGGTGGGCAGAGTTCTTGAGCCCAGGAGTTTGAACCAGCCTGGGCAACGTGACAAAACCATGTCTCTACAAAAACTACCAAAATCAGCTGGGCATGGTGACTGATGCCTGTAGTCCCAGTTGTTTGGGAGGCCGAGGTGGGAGAACTGCTTGAGCCTGGGAGGTTGAGGCTGCAGTAAGCTGTGATCATGCCACTGCACTCCAGCCTGGGTGCCAGAAAATGACTTTGTCTCAAAAAGGAAAAATTGTTGTCCCAAAACTTTGTCCACTTTCCCGCACTAAGTAGAGTGACTGTACTCTCACACAGCTGAGAACATTTAGACATAATGTGGCTTTGTGAGAGACGTGACCTTCTAGATTCCAAAGAGTTTCAAGGACTCATTTCCAATAGAACAACTATAATTGCAGTATCCTAGAGAAGGGCTTAGAGAGAAGAAAAGGAAAAAAAAAAAAAGGTGATAAATACAGATGTAGACACTAGGACAAGAATACGTGCGCTAATTATGACCTTGGCGTTCTTACTGTGAATTTCCATTGAATTGCTGTAAGTTAGATTCTCTGTTCTGTTTCCTTCTTTGCACATGACTTTATACTTGTGTGTAAAAAAATAACCAAACTGGGATTTGAGGATCCTTAGCTTTTAATCTAAAAGAATGAGTTGGTACGACCTCTGGAACATACTTTTGGAAAGAAGAATTACCTAAGAGAATGGTTTTTCTGCTAGTCAGAAATCTAAGTTTTGTATGCTGGCTTGCAAGTTAAGGATAGAAAAGCCTTTCCCTGGCCGGGCGCGGTGGCTCAATCCTGTCATCCTAGCACTTTGGGAGGCCAAGGCCAGCAGATCATGAGGTCAAGAGATCGAGACCATCCTGGCCAACATGGTGAAACCCTGTATCTACTAAAAATACAAACATTATCTGGGCGTGGTGGTGTGCACCTGTAGGTCCAGCTACTTGGGTGGGTGAGGCAGGAGAATTGCTTGAACCTGGGAGGCGGAGGTTGCGGTGAGCTGAGATGGTACCACTGCAGTTCAGTCTGGTGACAGAGCAACACTCCGTCTCAAAAAAAAAAAAAAAAAAAAAAAGGGGGGGGGGGGTTTCCCTGAAGCAAATAAATGTAAACACTTTGAATCAATGTTGCATTTTCAAGAGAAAACTATTTCAGCAGATGAACAAACTAGATTAAACACAACAGCGAAATCTTTTGAGGACCCTCCAGCTATTTCTAGTTCTACCATATAGTAGCTGGATCAATGAGGAAAATTCAGTTTGAACATCAGTAATTGCTACCTGGGTGATGTGAACAGTTCAAAGAACTGCACTTGAAAGTGTCCTGCCGCTGGGCGCGGTGGCTCACGCCTGTAATCCCAGCACTTTGGGAGGCCGAGGCGGGTGGATCACTTGAGGTCAGGAGTTCGAGACCACCCTCAACGTGGAGAAACCCCGTCTCTGCTAAAAATACAAAATTAGCCAGGCGTGGTGGTGCATGCCTGTAATCCCAGCTACTTGGGAGGCTGAGGCAGGAGTATTGCTTGAACCTGGGAGGCGGAGGTTGCGGTGAGCTGAGATCATGCCATTGCACTCCAGCCAGGGCAACAAGAGTAAAATTCCGTCTCAAAAAAAAAAAAAAAAAAAAAAGTGTCCTGTCAACGCTATATGAGCGGCTTCACTGTGTCATAGGGGCAGAGGTGAGAGAACGGGGCGGATTTTACCACAGTTATTCCCTCAGTGGTCCCCAAAAGTCTGCTGAATGAAGTACAGAGTCCTTATTTAGGCATTTGACCACCTGCTACCAGGTCCCCACTTACCTTTCCAGTATATCACACTTAGAACGAATTGGACTCTGTTATCAAATTGGACTCCTTCCTGGTATCATCACCCTTTCCTACCCCTGTCTTAAAACATTATAACATTTCCCCCCTTTACTCCAAATGTCCTACTTTTCTCCTTTATATCTTGTCACCCAAATCATACTCCGCTTCAGGACCATTTCAAATACTATTTTGGAATACCATGAATTCCTCTTTTAGTCCCTCTGGGACTTCAGAACCCAGCACTTTATATGTCTTTCTGTAGTATTTGTTATATTTTCGTCTTGTTTCATAGCCATTTTTGTGTGTTGTGGTTTGAATTGTGCCCTCCTAAAAGGTATGTTCAAACCCTAAACTTCAGTCCTTGTGAATGTGACATTATTCATAAATATGGTCTTGGCAAATGTGATCAAGTGAAGTTGAGGTCACACAAGATTAGGGTGTGTCTTAATTCAATGACTGATGTCAAAAGGAGAGAGAAATTTGGACAGAGACACAGAGGGAAGAAGGCCGGGGGACCACAGAAGCAGAGATCGGAGTGATGCAACTACAAGCTGGAATGTCAGGGATTACTAGCAAGGCCAGATGCGAGGAAGATGCGGGGAAATTCCTCCCCCTAGAGCCTTCAGAGACAGCATGGCCTTGCCAGCACATTCATTTCAGACTTCTAACCCCAGAACTGGGAGAATAAGTTTCTATTGTTTTAAGCCACTCACTTTGTGGTCCTTTACAAAGGCTGCCCTAGGAAACACATATAGTATGTTGCTCTAATCTCTAGTCCTCCCCAGCCAATGTGTTGTAAGTTGGTTAAGAGCTTAGGCTGCTTTTTTACTCATCATTATCTCCTTAGCATTGACTGAGTCATTCAGCTATTTTTTCTTCTGTTTTGTTTTTGTTTTTGTTTTTTTTTTGAGATGGAGTCTGGCACTGTGGCCCAGGCTGGAGTGCAGTGGTGCGATCTTGGCTCACTGCAAGCTCTGCCTCCTGGGTTCACGCCATTCTTCTGCCTCAGCCTCCCGAGTAGCTGGGACTATGGGTGCCCGCCACCATGCCCGGCTAATTTTTTGTATTTTTAGTAGAAATGAGGTTTCACTGTGTTAGCCAGGATGATCTCGATCTCCTGACCTCGTGATCTGCCCGCCTCGGCCTCCCAAAGTGTTGGGATTACAGGCGTGAGCCACCGCGCCCAGCACATTCAGCTGTTTTTTTGTTTAGCTTTTTTAGGGACAGATTCTCTGTCATCCAGGCTGGAGTGCAGTGGCACAATCATAACTTGCTTTAACCTAAAACTCCTTGGCTCAAACCATCCTCCTACCTCAGCCTCTCAAGTAGCTAAGACTACAGGTGCACACCATCATGCTTGCATATATAGTTTTTTAAATTTTTGGTAAAGATAAGGTTTTCTTATGTTGCCCAGACTGGTCTTGAACTTTTGGCCTCAAGCAATCCTCCTGCCTCAGCCTCCCAAAGTGCTGGGATTATAGGCATGAGCCACCAGGCCTGGCAGCTGTTGTTTAAAAAATAAATTCATGACTGGGCGTGGTGGCTTATGCCTGTAATCCTAGCACTTTGGGAAGCTGAGGCAGGCGGATCACCTGAGGTCAGGAGTTCGAGACCAGCCTGACCAACATGGTGAAACCATGTCTGTACTAAAAATACAAAAATTAGCTGGGCATCATGGAGGCTGAGGCAGGAGAATTGCTTGTACCTGGGAGGCGGAGGTTGCAGTGAGCCAAGATCATGCCACTGCACTCCTGCCTGGGCGATAGAGCATGACTCCATCTCTAAATAAATAAATAAATAAATAATGTTTATTGAGTTATAATTAATGTTGAGCAAAATTTACCCTTTTTAGGTATACAGTTTTTACAAATGTAAGCAGCCTGCGACCACCACCAACACATAGAACATTTTCATCATCCCAGAAAGTTCCCGATGTACCGTGGCAGTCCTTTCCTGGCAACTATAGATTTGTGGGTTTTGTCGTTTTCAGAATGTTATGTAATGAAACCCTATAGTATGTAGCCTTTTATGTCTGGCTTCTTTCATGTCTCATAAGGCATTGGAGATTCATCTATGTTGTCGCACTTACTAGAAGTCTGTTCTTTTTTCCTACTCTTTCAGCTGATTTTTGAGTGTCATTGCATGCTATTATGCTAATGTTCTGCAGATAGATTAATGAATAGGGTGGGCACAATATCTACCTTTTGGGGTTTATATGTCAGGTAATAACAATAGAGGATCATAAGTGCTATGATGGTGTGAGTACGGTGTATTTTATAGGAGTACAGAGGAGGAACATTTAACAGATTTGAAGGATCTTTTTTTTTTTTTTTTTTTGAGACAGAGTCTCGCTCTGTCGCCCAGGCTGGAGTGCAGTGACCGGATCCCAGCTCACTGCAAGCTCCGCCTCCCGGGTTTACGCCATTCTCCTGCCTCAGCCTCCCGAGTAGCTGGGACTACATGCGCCCGCCACCTCGCCCGGCTAGCTTTTTGTATTTTTTAGTAGAGACGGGGTTTCACCGGGTTAGCCAGGATGGTCTACGAACTCCTGACCTCGTGATCTGCCTGTCTCGGCCTCCCAAAGTGCTGGGATTACAGGCTTGAGCCACCGCGCCCGGCCTTCGTTGAAGGATCTTAAAAGGCTTCTTAGATGAACTGATGTTTAACTTGAGACTTGAGGATGAATGATGAGGCTCCGGGCAGATGATGAGAGGGATGGATGCAAGCTTATACCAGCTTCAGAGCTGATTGTTAAAAATTCAGGAACTTTGCAAGTTAGTGGCTAAATTTTTGATAGATTAAAATTGGCCATGGTGGGTGTGCTTACACCATGGATATTGTTAAACACATCAAATGAGAACTGTCTCCTAGCCCCCAGTTTTCTTGCACACCACTGGATGGATAAGTATTATAACCAGGAGAGATAACTAACATGAATGCAAGAAAGAACATGGCATTTTTGAAGAATTAAAATTTGGTAGAGTTGAAGTATAGAGTGTGAGGGAGAGAACTGAGGCCTGGAGAATTCGATGGGGGCCAGATTGTATTGGGTGATATAAGCTATGCTAACAAACCGTAATGTCATTTTCTGCTAATTTCATATCTGTGTCAGTTCTGGCATTATTTTGATTGATTCCTAAAATTGGAATTACTTGGTCCAAGGATAAAATTTACTTTGGAACTATTTGTTACGTTACTCTATTGATCTGCTGAAACACAGGTCCAACGTGCAAATTCCACTCATAACACGCTCATCCACTTTTACACAAATATGTGTTAAGTGCCTACTGTGTGTCAGACTAGAAGCTAGAGATACAGAATGTTACCCAAAGTCCCTACTCTCATGGAATCACTGCTACTTAAATGTCTACTAAAGGGAGAAGAAAATTTACATGAATCACCTATTTCCTGAAAGCCCTATCAATAAGTTTTGTATTTACGTATACAACTGTATTAAAAGCCTTATTATTATTAAGTATATTAAGAAGTATAAGCCCTTCTACGTATACAGCCGGGCACAGTTGCTCATGCCTGTAATCCTAACACTTTGGCGAGGCCGAGGCAGGCGGATCAGAGGTCAGGAGATCGAGACCATCCTGGCTAAACGGTGAAACCCCGTCTCTACTAAAAATACAAAAAAATTAGCCAGGCGTGGTGGAGGTTGCCTGTAGTCCCAGCTACTCGGGAGGCTGAGGCAGGAGAATGGCGTGAACCCAGGAGGCAGAGCTTGCACTGAGCCGAGATCGTGCCACTGCACTCCAATCTGGGTGACAGAGCAAGGCTCCAAAAAAAAAAAAAAAAAAATTATTATTACTCATAATAGAATGCTGTTTTAATTGCTTTTAAAGCTCTCCCTTTTCCACATAACTTTTTCCTAACTTGTATATCCTTAGATGCCAATTGCTGGATGTTATCAATGTGATTAAAAGGTGCCATCTGGAAATTAAAGTTTGGGCTACCTTTTGGATATCGATTCTATAGCATAGCAAGATTCCAGAATGTTCTTTTATTGAAAGCATGTTTCCATCTTTAACTTTCGTCTAGTGCTCAGTGTCATAGCTCCTTCATACCCATCTGTAGGTGTCTGGATTCTACCACTGGTGGGCACGCTCTCTGAATTCAAACGAGCTTACTCTCTAGTATGACAATGTATTTTTTAAATCAGACTTGGGTTGATTTTTCCATCTTTGAAGCTTAACCTACTATTTTTTTCATTGTTGTTCTGCAATGGTTTATATTTTCTACTTCAGAGATACTTTTTGAACAACTCAGACACCGTTTTCAATGCAACTATATATATATATATATATATATATATATTTTTTTTTTTTTTTTAAGAGACAGGTCCCCACTCTGTCACCCAGTATGAAGTGCAATGGTGCAGTCATAGTTCACTGCAGCCTCAATCTCCCAGGCTCAAGTAATCCTGCCACCTTAGCCTCCTGAATAGCTGGGACTACAGGTATTCACCACCATGCCCAGCTAATTTTTTTTATTTTTTGAAGAGATGAGGTCTCCCTGTGTTGCCCAGAGTGGTCTCGAATTCCTGGCTCAAGTGATCCTCCCACCTCAGCCTCCCAAAGTGCTGGAATTACAGGCAGCAGCCACCGCACCCGGCCCAGTCATAACTATTTCTTAACTGAATCGCTGTAGTTGTATTCTAACTGGTTTACCTACCTCCAATAGGCCCCACCAACTCCACCAGATAAACAGAACAAGCCATTTCTGTATTATATTCAAAATGATCTTTGAAAAATGCAAATCTGATCCTGCCAGACTCTTAGTTAAACCTCTCTGTAATTGCCCTCCACTAATTTTAGATAAGGTGTAACTTGTATGTCCAGCCAAGATGGAGGCCAGGGATCAAATGTATCCTCCTACCTGAAACAGTCAAAAAGTGTGGCTCCTAATTCATGCCTCCTAATGCATAAGGCATTGGGTAGAGAATTCCTGGGGCATTGGGTAGAGAGTTCAAAAGCATCTTCCTGTAGCAGAGAATAATTAACTCTACACAAAAGATTGCTCTGGTCTCACCTAACAAATATTAAAAGCAAGACTTAAAAACATTAAACTGTTTCCAAGTAACTTAACTGTACCCCATAATAAAAACTACATAGTATTTATAGGAATACAAAATTATGACTGCACTCAACAAGGTGAAAGCAATTTCTGATATGCCATCAAAAATCACATGGCATGCACAGAAGCAGGAAAATAATGGCCCCCTAAAGAGGAGAATGCATGGATTGATTTCAATCTGCATACTATTATTTTAATAAGTAGAAGGGCTTATACTTCTTAATAATAATAAGGCATTTAATACAGTTGTGTACGTAAATACAAAAGTTATTGATAGGGCTTTCAGGAAATAGGTGATTCATGTAAATTTTCTTCTCCCTTTAGTAGACATTTAAGTAGCAGTAATTCCATGAGAGCAGGGACTTTGGGTAACATTCTGTATCTCTAGCTTCTAGTCTGACACACAGTAGGCACTTAACACATATTTGTGTAAAAGTGGATGAGCGTGTTATGAGTGGAATTTGCACGTTGGACCTGTGTTTCAGCAGATCAATAGAGTAACATAACAAATAGTTCCAAAGTAAATTTTATCCTTAGACCAAGTAATTCCAATTTTAGGAATATATGTCAAGAATAAAATATGCCCAAACCATAGCTTTACATTGAAGTGTGAATCTTGAAGAGCCACCTGTAGGAGAAAGCTGCATTTGACAGATTTGATGATTTTTTTTTTTTTGAGGGGGGGGAGACGGAGTGTCACTCTGTCACCCAGCCTGGAGTGCAGTGTCACGATCTCAGCTGACTCCACCTCTGCCTCCCAGGTTCAATCTATTCTCCTGCCTCAGCCTCCCAAGTAGCTGGCACTATAGGCACACGCTGCCACGCCCAGCTCATTTTTTGTATTTCAGTAGAGACGGCGTTTCACCACGTTGCCCAGGTTGGTCTCAAACTCCTGAGCTCAGGTAGTCCATCTGCCTCAGCCGCCCAAAGTGCTAGGGTTACAGCCGTGAGCCATTGCGCCTGGCCTGATTTTTTTTTTTTTTTTATTAAGAGAAAAACCCTATCACCTCAACTGCGTGTGTTCTTCTACTTTGTTAAACTTTTACATTTATAGTATTAGCTGTCAATGGTTTCAGTTTTGTTTACCAGAAAAGAGGAGTAAGATCCTAATAACGGCTTGTCAGTGCCTTCCTGTTTTGTCGCCACACTACCCAGCATAGGTTCTTTCTGGAGATACGGTAGAGTTCAGTGGCTCCTTCCTGATTCTGCACTTTTAGTGCTGGTAGAGCTATTTAAAATTTCTTGGCATCAGCCAGGCGCAGTAGCTTATGCCTTTAATCCCAGAACTTTGGGAGGCCGAAGTGGGCAGATCACCTAAGGTCAGGAGTTTGAGATCAGCCTGGCCAACACAGTGAAACCCCATGTCTACTAAAAATACAAAAATTAGCCAGGTGTGGTGGTGCTTACTTGTAGTCCCAGCTACTGGGGAGGCTGAGGCAGGAGAATCACTTGAGCCTGGGAGGTGAAGGTTGCAGTGAGCCGAGATCACACCACTGCACTCCAGCCTGGGCAACAGAGCGAGACACTCTCAAAAACAAAACAAAACAAAAAAACCTTGGCATCAAGGTTGTTCCTTCTTCTCATTCTTTTCTGTTTGAAAAGCCTTGAGTTGGAACTTGGTGTCACCGATGAATTGATGGAACACTGTGACCATACTCTCTTCCAGCTGCTTTGATTTGTTGCACATTTGATCTGAGCCAGAAGTAGCTAATCAGAGGGGCTGCACATGCACAGCGAGGAACCCAGAGAGTGCGTGCCACTTTCTGCTTTTCCTGTCACCGACTTTAAGATGCTTCAGGTAGAGCTCACGTTTCTAGCAGTAGTGATGCCAGTTTTTATTCAGGAAAGAAAGTCCAAAAAGAACAAAAGTAAATTTCTAAAGAATTCATATTATGGGCCGGGCGCGGTGGCTCAAGCCTGTAATCCCAGCACTTTGGGAGGCCGAGACGGGCGGATCACGAGGTCAGGAGATCGAGACCATCCTGGCTAACACGGTGAAACCCCGTCTCTACTAAAAATACAAAAAAAAAAAAAAAAAAAAAACTAGCCGGGCGAGGTGGCGGGCGCCTGTAGTCCCAGCAACTCGGGAGGCTGAGGCAGGAGAATGGCGTAAACCCGGGAGGCGGAGCTTGCAGTGAGCTGAGATCCCGCCACTGCACTCCAGCCCGGGTGACAGAGCGAGACTCCGTCTCAAAAAAAAAAAAAAAAAAAAAAAAGAATTCATATTATGCATTGCAAACAATAGTTTCAAAACAGAATCCTCAGGAAAATACTACTTTCTTTGTTTCTTTTTTCCACCCAAGCTGGAGAACTGGGGTGTGCTCATACTTCACTATAACCCCCAATTTCTGGGCTCAAGCTATCTTCACAGGTAGCAGGGATTACAGGTGCGAGCCACCACACCCTGCAAATACTACTTCCTGATATAAGCAAGGCTGGTGTTTGTATGAATTTCTTCCTACATGTTAAAATTTCTGTGGAGATACAGCCAGTATCGTACTGAATGGGCAAAAACTGGAAGCATTCCCTTTGAAAACCTGGCACAAGACAAGGATGCCCTCTCTCACTCCTATTCAACATAGTATTGGAAGTTCTGGCCGGGGCAATCAGGCAAGAGAAAGAAATAAAGGGTATTCGATTATGAAAAGAAGAAGTCAAATTGTCCCTGTTTGCAGATGACATGAGTGTATATTTAGAAAACCCCATCGTCTCAGCCCAAGATCTCCTTAAGCTGATAAGCAACTTCAGCAAAGTCTCAGGATACAAAATCAATGTGCAAAGATCACAGGCATTCCTATACACCGATAACAGACAAACAACCAAATCATGAGTGAACTCCCATTCACAATTGCTACAAAGAGAATATATTACCTGGGAATCCAACTTACAGGGGATATGAAGAACCTCTTTAAGGAGAACTGCAAACCACTGCTCAACGAAATAAAAGAGGACACAAACAAATGGAAGAACATTCCATATTCATGGATAGGAAGAATCAATATCGTGAAAATGGCCATACTGTCCAAGGTAATTTATAGATTCAGTGCCATCTGCATCAAGCTTCCAATGACTTTATTCACAGAATTGGAAAAAACTACTTTAAAGTTCATGTGAAACCAAAGGGAGCCCACATTGCCAAGACAATGCTAAGCAAAAAGAACAAAGCTGGAGGCTTCATGCTACCTGACTTCAAACTATACTACAAGGCTACAGTAACCAAAACAGCATGGTACTGGTACCAAAACAGAGATATAGACCAATGGAACAGAACAGAGGCCTCAGAAATAACACCACACATCTACAACCATCTGATCATTGACAAACCTGACAAAAACAAGAAATGGGGAAAGGAGTCCCTATGTAATAAATGGTGATGGGAAAACTGGCTAGCCATATGTAGAAAGCTGAAACTGGATCCCTTCATTACACCTTATACAAAAATTAATTGAAGATGGATTAAAGACTTAAATGTTAGACCTAAAACCATAAAAACCCTAGAAGAAAACCTAGGCAATACCATTCAGGACATAAGCATCAGCAAGGACTTCATGACTAAAACACCAATAGCAACGGCAACAAAAGCTAAAATAGACAAATGGGATCTAATTAAACCAAAGGGCGTCTGCACAGCAAAAGAAACTACCATCAGAGTGAACATGCAACCTACAGAATGGGAGAAAATTTTTGCAATCTATCCATCTGGCAAAGGGCTAATATCCAGAATCTATAAAGAACTTAAATTTACAAGGAAAAAAAACCACCCCAAAATGTGGGCAAAGGATATGAACAGACACTTTTCAAAAGAAGACATTAAGAAGACAATAGACACTTGAAAAAATGCTCATCATCACCGGTCATCAGAGAAATGCAAATCAAAACCACAATGAGATACTATCTCATGCCAGTTACAATGGCAATTGTTGAAAAGTCAGGAAACAACAGATGCTGGAGAGGATGTGGAGAAATAGGAATGCTTTTACACTGTTGGTGTGAGTGTAAATTAGTTCAACCATTGTGGAAGACAGTGTGGCGATTCCTCAAGGATCTAGAACTAGAAATACTGTTTGACCCAGCCATCCCATTACTGGTTATATACCCATAGGATTATAAATCATGCTGCTATAAAGACACAGGCACACGTATGTTTATTGCCGCACTATTCACAATAGCAAAGACTTGGAACCCCCAAATGTCCATCAATGATAGACTAAGAAAATGTGGCACATATTCACCATGGAATACTATGCAGCCATAAAAAGGATGAGTTCATGTCCTTTGCAGGGACATGGATGCAGCTGGAAGCCATCATTCTCAGCAAACTATCACAAGGACAGAAAACCAAACACTGCATGTTCTTACTCATAGGTGGGAATTGAACAATAAGAACACTTGGACACAGGGTGGGGAACATCACACACCAGGGCCTGTCGTGGGGTGAGGGGTTGGAGGAGGGATAGCATTAGGAGAGATACCTAATGTAAATGATGAGTTAATAGGTGTAGCAAACCAACATGGCACATGTATGCCTATGTAACCTGCGCATTGTGCACATGTACCCTAGAACTTAAAGTATAATAAATAAACCATTAAAAATAGTTAATACAATTTTAAAAAAATTTCTGTGAGGATAAATTTCTAAAACTTGCTTTTTAACAACAAGGGGAATGTTTGAAAGCCAGACATTTTAGTATATCTTTTAGGATTTTTTTTTTTTTTTTTTTTTCCCAAGACAGGGTCTCACTCTGTTGCTGGAATGCAGTGATGTAATCTTGGCTCACTGCAACCTTTGCCCCCCAGGCTCAAGCAATCCTCTCGTCTCAGCCTCTTGAGCAGCTGGGACTACACATGTGCACCACCATGCTTGGCTGATTTCTAAAATTTTTTTGTAGTGATGAGTTCTCACTATATTGCCCAGGCTGGCCTCAAATTTCAGGGCTCACATAATCCTCTTCAGCCTCCCAGAGTGCTGGGATTATAACTGTGAGCCACTATGCTTGGCCAATTTTACCTTTGTAATGGTTATGTTCATAGCTCATCAGCTAGTAAGTTTGCACTATTCACTTGTCTTGGATAGTGGTAATTGTTGGAATATTACATTTTGAGATCCATCCTTAGTTCCTTTTCATCTTTCTCCCTTTTTGAGAGTGGTTTAAGAAAATTCTAATTGAAGATCTCTGCCATTTTTTCTCCTTCCCACTTGTTCTTCTTTGAGTTCCTTCATTTACTAGAAATTTCTGCTTGCAAACAGAATTCTGTATTTTACATTTTTGCCCTATATTTTTGTCAAGCTTTGTGGGACTAACATGATTTTCCCCCTTATTTCTCTGTTACCTTATCCCCTTTATGGCACATAGACTACTTACGTTCATTTGTTGATTTTTTTTTAGACTTGTATTCTTGTTCGTTTGCTCATTCTTGCATGCATATATTTACGCATTATTCTCATTTCCCTCCTTACTAAATGCACATTTACTAACTGCCTTAGTAACTGCCAGGCACTGCACCAGTCACGGGAGTAGTAATAAAAACTGGGCCCTGACAGTTTCAGTGCTTTACCGAAGGTGTGTACATACAGAAATCATGTTGCCTTCGTGTGGAGCAAGGCGGCATGGAGCCCCAACAAAGATAAGATCACTATACACCTCAAACAACTGAACATATAATGTGTATCACCCCTTGAGGAAGTAAAAAACCCAGAAGACCAAAAAACATTTTGCATCAGTGAACAAAAACCCAGACACGATCAGTGATGCACAAACATCCCCAGAGCAAGATCATTTTGGCACATGGGAGAGGGAACTTGCCTTGACACCTGGTGGCCACTTGGTTTTATGTGAAGTTTGGAATCGGCAGAATGTAGGGTTTGTATGTGTCTGCCTTGCTGTACCTTGACCCCGTTGGTGGGGAGCACATTTGTTTGCACATCATTTTCAGGACTGAACTTGGAGTCTCCCCTCTAATTGTATGCCTGATTTTCTGTAATATGTATGCTGTGACAAGAAGCCACAGCTGCTCCGTTAGTCTCAAAGGACATGACCTGAAAAAGAATAAAAATTACAGTTTGCACTTATTTGCTCTCATTTTTAACAGGAAAGCTAAACAAAAAATTTAAAAATTCGAATTACTCTGTCATTTGCCCATTTAAATCACAGCTCAGTAGAATAGTGTTTTTCAAAACTAAAAATAAAACCTAATGAGATGAGAAGGCCAGTTGGACGCGTTATTTTTTTTTTTGTATGGAGACACATATTTCATGTCCATTGGGTTGAATAGGAGAGGGAAGAGGCAGAGAAACAGATAATTTAAAATTTACATTGCAGTGTGAGACAGGTGTGTTCAAGGGACAGTATGAACGTCCTAATTAGTCTAATATTATTTTAGAGTTTTCAGCTAAGCTCATAGTGTGCACAAAAACAAAACAGACTCACAAGCCAACAATGGGGAGAGCAATAAAAGCAAGAAATCTGCTGGATACTTACAGAAATGATCTTGGCATTGGTGGGAAAATGTTTTGTTACACTGACATAGATTAAAATACTAGCATTATTTGAATAATGTGGTTTTGGAGTTTTTGAATTTAATTTATATGTCATTTAAAGTCTTTGTAGTATAGCAGTCAAAAAAGATGCCCATTTTTATGATTTTGTTAATAGATTTTTCATGTTTGTATTTAGAAATTTGGAAGATGTTAAAAATATTAAATGATAATTTTCTGAACGGTATATTTTCAACTATATAAAAATTAAAATAATATTTAAAAAATATCTGTAAGAATTACATCTCACCTATTTTGCTATTTTGAGTTATATCAAAATAGCAAAAAAGAATCCCAGGCCGGGCGTGGTGACTCACCCAGCACTGTAATCCCAGCACTTTGGGAGGCCGAGGTGGGTGGATCACGAGGTCAAGGAATTGAGACCATCCTGGCCAGCATGGTGAAACCCCATCTCTACTAAAAATACAAAACTTAGCTGGGTGTGGTGGCGGGTGCCTGTAGTCCTAGCTACCTGGGAGGCTGAAGCAGGAGAATCGCTTGAACCAGGGAGTTGGAGGTTGTAGTGAGCTGAGATTGCGCCACTGCACTCCAGTCTGGTGACAGAGCGAGACTCCATCTCAAAAAAAAAAAAAATTCCAAAAGTATTTTCCATAGGCAATTAAAATTAATATTAATCACATTGAATATAAATATTAAATATATTGAATATAAAACATTAATAATTTGATTGGAACAAATTAACAGTCACTCTCAAAACAATGCATTGACTAAATATTAATATTGACATCTTTACAGTTGTAAAGTTTCATCCAGGAATGTTCCACTTTTCCATTTATACCTTTGTCCTTACCTTTGATTACTCCCTTGCTCAAATTTTATGCTCTAGTAACAGCAACTTGCTTGCAGATCCCACAGTACCTGCATTTTCTCCTTCCTGATTTTGGCTCTTCCTTTAGTTACGGTCTCCTTCTGGCTTTTTGCCTGGTCAGCTCTGTGTTTTCCTTCAGATCAGGTATTCACCTCTTCTAGGAAGCCTCACTGACTCTGCCCCAACCTGGATTCGCTATGCTCCCCTTCCCCCTGCCACACACACACAGTGCTCCCATAAGACTTTGTGTCTGTCATTGTATGTTCTGTAACTGCTTATTTATGTGATCCTTAACTCATTAGGGAATGGCATTAATCTATTTAATTTTATATTTTCAGCACTTAATACAGTATCTGGCTCTTAACAGATTTTTGTTAAATGAATAATCAAGGATCTTTCTGTGTAGTTTTGTGTTTTTCTTCATATAGGTCTCACCCATTCTTAAGGTTTTGTTGCTGGCACGGAGGGGTTACTTTTTTCTCCTTAAAATTATCTGCTTGTTTATTGGTAGTATGTAGGAAAGTTATTGATCTAGTTCTTCTTTCTCATCTGTTCTCCTTGGGGGTGAACTAGGTGTGGTTGCACAATTGCTGATGGAGTTGGTGGGCTTTCAACTCCAGGCATTGGACCTGGAAGCTTTGATTATTTGTATGGTGGTTGTCACCAGCCAAGTTAACTAGCAGTCAACATTTTAGGTGTCAAATTATTAGTGAGACACATACAAGCTTCTTGGTGGACCATATCTTTTCGAAGTAAATTAGCACCATGAGCATATCACTGTGTGTATAAAATAATAAACGGAGAGAGTGTGACCCCCCTCTAAGTCCTTGAGGAAAGAATTCAGATTTCCTTTAAATTTCGTTTTTTCTGTTTCATGCAGTCTTCTCTTGTCTTGTTCAATTCAGAGTCTGAGAATAAGGAAAACAGGAGTGTGTCTTCTGTATTTATGTTATTAACACACAATAGTGTTTGGCAAATAGTTGTGTTAAAATGTGTGAAAAATGAAAATTAATAAATTAAATAGAAGAATCATTACTTCCGAAGTCTTTTCCATTTTCCCCTAGAAAGGTAGTAAACAATGTTTATTTTGGTAAAAGCTGTTACATTCTGCTGGAAACTAGAATTTTACTCCATAATTACCCTATGTTAGAATTGAAAAAAATGTTGAAAGGCACATTGTCTGAAATTCCAATTTGAGAAGTTTGAATGTTACAAGTAGCTTTCAAAATGATGGGAGACAACTCATGCTTTAGTGAGCACAGTGCCTCCCCTAGAAGCAGACCCTTAGTAACCAGCTATTTCTCAAGTAGGATGGTCCCATAACTTGTCACAGAGAGCATTTGCTTCCTAACCCTGTATTCATTCTCTCTCTTTCTCTCTGGTAATAGAACCTCTGATTTTTATCTGGTCCCATGGCCACCCCAAAAAAAATTATCTTACATACTTTGTGGTTTGACAGAACTATGATATATTTCTTATACTTATGATATAGCTCTGTCCAAAAGAGAAATGAGTGGAAATATTCTGTTGTAGTTTCCAGAAAATCTTAATAGGTAGACTCTGCATGCCTTCTGCCCCTTTTTCTTTAATTATTTTTCTATCTTTCTGTCTGGAATTTTGATGGGATAGCAGGAGCTGTGGTTTTCATATTGGACTGTGGCAAGAAGGGCCTCCCCAGGCATGGCAGAGCAATGGGAGGAGCCTGGGCCACTATACCAGCCTTTGACTGCTGGACTCTGTACTTCATTTAATTGACAGATGTATTAGTCCATTCTTACACTGCTGTAAGGACATACCCAAGACTGGGTAATTTATAAAGGAAAGAGGTTTAATTGACTCACAGTTCTGCAGAGCTGCGGAGGCCTCAGGAAACTTACAGTCATGGCGAAAGGGGAAGTAGACATGTTCCTCTTCATAAGGTGGCAGGAGAGAGAAGAATGAGAGCTGAGTGAAAGGGAAGCCCCTTATAAAACCATCAAATCTCCTTTGGGAGGCTGAGGTGGGCAGATCACAAGGTCAGGAGATTGAGACCATCCTGGCCAACACGGTGAAACTCGATCTCTACTAAAAATACAAAAAAATTAGCCGAGTGTGGTGGCACACGCCTGTAGTCCCAGCTATTCAGGAGGCTGAGGCAGAAGACTCGCTTGAACCTGGGAGGTGGAGGTTGCAGTGAACTGAGATCGCGCCACTACACTCCAGTCTGGGCGACAGAGCGAGACTGTGTCTCAAAACAAACAAAAAACCACCAAATCTTGTCAGAACTTACTATCACAAGAATAGTATGGGGGAGACCGCCCCCATGATTCAGTTATCTCCCACTGGATCCCTCTCATGACACGTGGGGATTATGGGAACTACAATTCACGATGTGATTTGGGTGGGGATAGGGCCAAACCATATCAACAGAGATAGGATCTTTTATCTTGTTTGGGCCATGATATACAGGTACAGGTCTTTGTTACATGCAGCCAGACCTTATCCTGACACACTATACTACAGATCAGTTCTAAGATCTTACGACTTCATTGTCCATCCAAAGATTGATCTTTGTATTCTTATTTATTCAGCCTTGTCAAGTCATCTACTCTCATCTTGGAGTTCTGTGTCAGGGTTTGATGCTGGCCTTATTCTGAAGATTGATCTGAGAATTTTTACAGGCTTAACAGAATAGTCACCAACTGTTTTGGGGAAAACAGCTGTATTCTAAATTCCGGAATGTCATCATCCTTTTCTCATAAAGGCTAGAATCCCTTTAAGGTACCTTAGTGTATTTGGCATTTCCTTCAACATAATCCATGCAGATGGGGAAGCAGCTTCTTAATGGTGTTGGGAAGATAGGCACATCCTATTATGTAGTGCTCAGTGTGGATGTTCGATGCCCAGGGGCTTTTTGGGCCCTACCCTTGGTGAGAAAGCTAATTATAAGTCACTGTTGAGCAGGAGGAGAGATTTTTTATTTTTTTTATTATTATACTTTAAGTTCTAGGGTACATGTGCATAACCTGCAGGTTTGTTACATATGTATACTTGTGCCATGTTGGTGTGCTACACCCATCAACTCGTCAGCACCCATCAACTCATCCACATTAGGTATAACTCCCAATGCAGTGCTCCCCCCTCCCCATAATAGGCCCCGGTGTGTGATGTTCCCCTTCCTGAGTCCAAGTGATCTCATTGTTCAGTTCCCACCTATGAGTGAGAACCTGCAGTGTTTGGTTTTCTGTTCTTGAGATAGTTTGCTGAGAATGATGGTTTCCAGCTGCATCCTTGCCCTACAAAGGACACTAACTCATCCTTTTTTATGGCTGCATAGTATTCCATGGTGTATATGTGCCACATTTTCTTAATCCAGTCTGTCACTGATGGACATTTGGGTTGATTCCAAGTCTTTGCTATTGTGAATAGTGCAACAGTGAACATACATATGCATGTGTCTTTATAGCAGCATGATTTATAATCCTTTGGGTATATACCCAGTAATGGGATGGCTGGGTCATATGGTACTTCTAGTTCTAGATTCTTGAGGAATCGCCATACCGTTTTCCATAATGGTTGAACTAGTTTACAATCCCACCAACAGTGTAAAAGTGTTCCTATTTCTCCACATCCTCTCCAGCACTTGTTGTTTCCTGACTTTTTAATAATTGCCATTCTAACTGCTGTGAGATGGTATCTCATTGTGGTTTTGATTTGCATTTCTCTGATGGCCAGTGATGACGAGCATTTTTTCATGTGTCTGTTGGCTGTGTGCATGTCTTCTTTTGAGAAATGTCTGTTCATATCCTTTGCCCACTTTCTGATGGGGTCGTTTTTTTCTTGTAAATTTGTTTGAGTTCTTTGTAGGTTCTGGATATTAGCCCTTTGTCAGATGAGTAGATTGCAAAATTTTTCTCCCATTCTGTAGGTTGCATGTTCACTCTGATGGTAGTTTCTTTTGCTGTGCAGAAGCTCTTTAGTTTAATTAGATTCCATTTGTCAATTTTGGCTTTTGTTGCTGTTGCTTTTGGTGTTTTAGACATGAAGTCCTTGCCCATGCCTATGTCCTGAATGGTATTACCTAGGTTTTCTTCTAGGGTTTTTATGGTATTATGTCTAACATTTAAGTCTCTAATCCATCTTGAATTAATTTTCGTATAAGGAGTAAGGAAAGGATCTAGTTTCAGCTTTCTACTTATGGCTAGCCAATTTTCCCAGCACCATTTATTAAATAGGGAATCCTTTCCCCATTTCTTGTTTTTCTCAGATGGCTGTAGATGTGTGGTATTATTTCTGAGGCCTCTGTTCTGTTCCATTGGTCTATATCTCTGTTTTGGTACCAGTACCATGCTGTTTTGGTTACTGTAGCCTTGTAGTATAGTTTGAAGTCAGGTAGCGTGATGCCTCCAGCTTTGTTCTTTTGACTTAGGATTGTCTTGGCAATGTGGGCTCTTTTTTCGTTCCATATGAACTTTAAAGCAGTTTTTTCCAATTCTGTGAAGAAACTCATTGGTAGCTTGATGGGGATGGCATTGAATCTATAAATAACCTTGGGCAGTATGGCCATTTTCACGATATTGATTCTTCCTATTCATGAGCATGGTATGTTCTTCCATTTGTTTGTGACCTCTTTTATTTGACTACTGGGTACATAACGAAATGAAGGCAGAAATAAAGATGTTCTTTGAAACCAATGAGTACAAAGATACAACATACCAGAATCTCTGGGACACATTTAAAGCAGTGTGTAGAGGGAAATTTATAGCACTAAATGCCCACAAGAGAAAGCTGGAAAGATCAAAAATGGACACTCTAACATCACAATTAAAAGAACTAGAGAAGCAAGAGTAAACACATTCAAAAGCTAGCAGAAGGCAAGAAATAACTAAGATCAGAGCAGAACTGAAGGAGATAAAGACACAAAAAACCCTCCAAAAAATCAATGAATCCAGGAGTTGGTTTTTCGAAAATATCAACAAAATTGATAGACCGCTAGCAAGACTAATAAAGAAGAAAAGAGAGAAGAATCAAATAGACGCAATAAAAAATGATAAAGGGGATATCACCACCGACCCCACAGAAATACAAACTACCATCAGATAATACTATAAACACCTCTACGCAAATAAACTAGAAAATCTAGAAGAAATGGATAATTTCCTGGACACTTAAAACACTCTCCCAAGACTAAACCAGGAAGAAGTTGAATAGGAGGAGAGATTTTTATTATTTCCTCTTGTTCTTTTAGCTTAGCCTAACTTTAAAATAATCAGTGTAGTGGCTTGCATAGTCTTCCTCACAAAGACAAAATGTTAGGTGTTGCGTGTTTTAGGGTAAATATTGAGGTGAAGGACATGACATCTGCATCTACAAAAGCTGAATCATGGAAGCTAGAAATTGGAAGTGGTGATGAATTTTTATGTCCTGTAGGCTGAGCTGTGGATTTTCCCTGGATTGATCTGTGTCAGCGTGGAGACTTAGGATCCACCTGGACCCTCCAAATGTGTCTTTCATAGATGAGATTAGAGAAGTTCAGAGAAATGAAAGAGGACATTTTGGTTTTTGTAGCAGCCATTGTGGTGACTTATTGGGCATTCTCTCCTCCTCTGTGAAGACTGGGGTCTTCTCAGCCTTTGTTGGCCTGTAAAGTTCATTTGTGGTTTTTCAGTAACTTGGTGTCCTGGTTGAGGACGTGTTCTGCAGGGGCTGTGGGATAAATACAGGAAGATGATCATGATGAACAAGAGCCAGGAAAATGGAGCTTAAAATGAAGTACTTATCCAGAATTGGTGACACATTCCTCTGCTTTCTAGAGTTGGTTTCCCAAAGGAGACACCACAAAGATCCAGGTCAATTATATGATTTAAAAGATCCAAAGAGCCAGGATGAATGGGTTATGGGAATTGCTACTATCAAATTATCAGAATTGGGTGTTAGACTTCGGAAGATTTTCCATCTTTGACATTCACTCTTCACATATGCCTGATACATGTTGTTGATCCTGAAAGTCTTTGCCTGAGTAAAGATTGTTCCTTGCAAACATCTCTGAATTCTCACTGGACAGCTTTATGTTAAGTACTTTTGCTTGACTGAAAGCTTTTTTTTGTTGATGCTGCTGAAAGGATAAGCTTAAAATTGGCAGCCGTATTATCTATGACTAGATGGTAAGCTTTTTGAAAGCGTATTAGTACTGAGGAATTCTAGCAAGTTTAGTGTCCACTTTGCCACTGACCATAAGACATGTGTCAGACCAGCTTGGGAAGTTAGGCAGAGTGAAAATCCTGGATATTATAAACACAGTGATAGAATTGGTATGTCACCTTTCTTTCACTAATACTATCATTATTAGAATACTTAGAGTTCTGTAAGACAGACTATTTTTAAAAATACTCTAGGCATAATTTTAGAAAGTTCCTGAGGTGATTTCCTAAAAAGAGGATTTCTTTATTTCTTAGTTTAGACTTCCATGTCTTCAAACATGTCAACAAATAAAATATTAGTATGTGAAGTATCATAAAATATTTACTGAGTGTTGCTTTTGTTCTGGGGAACTCAAGACAGCTAAGAGGCCTAGCAGAAACCGTGGAAAGAAGAGCTTTATTACTTAATAAAAATTTATTATTATAAATGCTCTCTGGCCTCGGTGGCATGTACCTGTATTCCTAGCTACTTGGGAGGGGAGGCTGAGGTGGGAGGATCCCTTGAGCCCAAGAGTTTGAGAAAACTCAATGCCAGGTTGTCTTTTGGAGAAGCAAAGTTAAAAAATAAAATAACAAATGCTGTGAGCCAAGAGTCTTGGTGTCTGGCCATTAAATGGCTGTGTGGTCTTGGTTAGGACATTGAACCTTCCTGGAGCTAAGGTTCTTCACAGCTCTGTAAAGTGAGGGTTAGAATGAATGATGTCTGCACTTCCAACTTTTGAAGTCTCTGAATATTTTGTCTCAAATACATTCTGAGAAGGTCCCTGCCCTCAAGAAAATTCCGCTTTTCTCTAGATTTTCTTCCATTTTTGCTTAGTTCCAAAAGGAAAACTCCTTGTTGTTTACAAAGGATGATTCGACTGGAAAATGTGTTGTGCCAAAAGGAAAAGTCTCCTTCAATCCCACAACCTGACAGTCATTTTAAAAATAGGTATTAATTATTTTGACTAATTTCTATGCATAAATTAGTATTTTTTGTGATATATATATATATATATATATATATATATATATATATATATCATTCATACTATACTGAAGCCTTGCTTTTCTCATGTAGCAGTTGAGATAATGGGTATCTTTCTGTGTCCATACATACAGACCTACCAAATGGAGTGCCACTGATTGAATATTGTGGTTCACCAAAACACATTTTGGCCAAATGATCAATATTCAGCTAAAGTTAAAGATAAATATCATTGTTGTCAAATGGACTACTGGGATACAAGAAAAAAACTGAAATTAAAGAATATATTACAATTTTAGTAGCCAGATTTAGACAAATGGGCATACTGATTTCTGACTACTGTCAGCTATTTGATTCTTCCTGTAGTCACCATACAGTACACTACACCTTTGCAATACTAAAGTTGCTAGCTTTTAACTGAGGTGTCTAGAGGAACAAGATGTTGTTTGGCTGGCTCTGCCAGAATAGAGTACTCATGATGGTAATGTTGTTCCTCAGCAACTACGCTTGTCTTCTCAAATAGTAACTGACGAGGTAAAGACTTTCTCTCCTTATCAACCCCTACCCTTGGAGATTTGTTTGATGGTCATGAGTTTCATGAAGCAATCCTAGAAATTGAAGCAGTGTATACTGCTTAAAACATTCTTTTTGAATGTTTGCAGAAGCATATGTAAGATTGCTATCTCTTAAATTTATTTCTAATTTTCTTCTTTTTTGTGTGTGTGAGACAGGGTCTTGGATCTTGTTCTGTCACTCAGGCTGGAGTCCAGTGGCATGATCTCAGCTCCACTGCTGCCCCAAACTCCTGGGCTCAAGCGATCTCCCACCTCAGCCTCCAGAGTAGCTGAGGCTATAGGTGTGGGCCACCGTGCCTGGGTAATTTTTCTTTTTTTTTTTTTAATAGAGTTGAGTTCTCATTTTGTTGCCCAGGCTTATCTTGAATTCCTGGCCTCAGTTGATCCTCCCACCTCAGCCTCCCAAAGTGTTGAGATTATAGGCTTAAGCCACTGTATATCAAGCCTTATTTCTATTTTTTTTTTTTAACATTTTTGCTTCTTCACACGATTATTTGATTTAAAAATCTCTTATTAATTTTGGCTCTAGAAATGTGGCAATAGAGGAATGTAATTGACTTTCAAAATACAACAGAATTGTCTCAATATCTCCTGTGTCTCAGCTTTGATTGCAAGCATGCCAACTTCAGCATTGTTGCTGGAATAGGATGAGATGAGGCTTTTTATCACGTAAGGAAAATGTGAACTCTTCTTGTACATCAGTATTGCTACCTCCTTCCTCCTTTTAAACAGATTCCAGTAAATGCCTTCATAATAAGCAGTCATTGAATTTGTGGGCCTAATATTTTGGTATTCTTATCTACAAAGTAGTAGAATATTATGGGATTTTTATTTTTAATTTTTTTTATTTTTAATTTTTTTTTTGAGATGGAGTCTCACTCTGTCCACCAGGCTGGAGTGCAGTGGTGCGATCTCGGCTCACTGCAAGCTCCGCCTCCCGGGTTCACGCCATTCTCCTGCCTCAGCCTCCCTAGTAGCTGGGACTACAGGCGCCCACCACCGCCTGGCTAATTTTTTGTATTTTTAGTAGAGACGGGGTTTCACCGTGGTCTCGATCTACTGACCTTGTGATCCGCCCGCCTCGGCCTCCCAAAGTGCTGGGATTACAGGCGTGAGCCACCGCGCCCGGCGGGATTTTCATTGTTTTTTAAGCAGGCTATCTAATAGTCACCAGCTGCTCTTCCATCTTGTTTGAGGATGTTGTATAAGTATACAACAAGGCAGTTCTCCAATCTTCTGTAAGTCATACAATTAGTCTTTAATTGAAGAAGAGGGAAGACAGTGCTTTGAGCTTTGAGCTTCCTTGTTCTTTCTAGTACTATTCCTTTCACTGTGCTCCAATTAATTCAGGACACACAGCTGTTGAATCTTATGAGTCCTAAGACACAATTCTCCATGTTTGTTCCCTTGTCAACTACAGTTGGCTGTCACTGTTCTTTTCTGGTTTTCTTCTATACTTCTTAGTCAGACTCACCATGTCTTTAGCATGTGAGAGACCGGGAACTCTTCGGGCAGACAGATAAAGCTGGAGCAGAATGGAATGTGCTGTGAATACCCCATGCTATCTTACTTAAAGTAGGTTTCTCATTGTCCATGTGTGTCCAAATGTCTGGTATATAAGATATAAAAGTAGCACATTTGGTAAATCACCATACTTTGTGTGTATGTAACAACGTAACACAGAAGGATTTTGGTAATATGTTTTCCAGAAAGACTTTCAGTTCTAGGATTCATAGTTTCAACAGGTTTGTACACTTTCATCTTCAGTGTGAGAATCAGAGTGGTTGGTATTCTGTAGTCATTTTACCAAGTTTATTCCTTAAAATTAGCCAGGAAGATCAGTTGAGCCTCAGAGGTCATGGCTGCAATGAGCTGTGATTGTGCCACTGCACTCCAGTCTGGGTGACAGAGTGAGACCTTATCTAAAACATAATAATAAAATTAGCCTCTAGGCCACATGCAGTGTCTCATACCTGTAATCCTAGCTCTTTGGGAGGTTGAGGTAGTAGGATGGTTTGAGGCCAGGAGTTTGAGATCAGCCTGGGCAATATAGCAATACCCCATCTCTACAAAAAATAATAATTTTGCTGGGCATGGTGATGTGCACCTATAGTCCCAGAAACTTGGGAGGCTGAGATGGCGGAAATCACTTGAGTCTAGGAGTTTGAGGCTGCAGTGAGCTCTGATCATGCCACTGCACTCCAGCCAGGATGACAGAGTGAGACCCCATCTCTACTAAAATAAAATAAGCCTCTATATGCTTTATCTGTAAGGATTTTTTAAAGCCTTCCTTAAATTGTGTTATATTTTGAAGTTTTATTCCTGAAAACAAAATGTGTTATATTTAGGTAACTCATTTTTCTCCAACATTTTCTTCTTTGTATCCTTTATGTGTATTTTATTTTGTGTGCATCAAGGATAACTTCATGGGTGTCATTGTTTATGATGTTAGTTTTTCCTGTTCTTGAAATTTTGACATGGCAAAATTACAAAACCCATGTCTCATGTCCCCAATATCTTAATCTCTGGATCTTTTTCCGTTAACTCTTGTTTGTTTTTTCTTTTCTATTTGTTTTCTACTATTTTGGTCTCATCTTTTGGTAGGCCTGATCATTTTTAATGAATTTTGGACATTGTAAATTAAAAATTGTAGAGATCATTGGAGGATATTGATAGTGTCATTTTCCTCAAAAAATGATTTACTTTGGCTTGTAGGCAGAATCAGAGATTGAGCTGACTCACAGCTGGACCTCAGACTTGGTGAGGGCTGGTCAATTCCTACTTTACTCCTACTTACAGGATGCAGTTATCAGTGGGTCCTGCCTGAAAGCCTTGGTTTTCCAAGACCTCCTCATCCATTGGCCCCGAACTCCAGTTTTTGTCTACCTAGTGCTGTAAGACTAGCAGAGCTTTCTTCAGCTTTACAACCTCCTGGGTTGTTTTTTAGCCTCTGCATTAGCGGGGTAAGCAGCCCTAAATGTTAGCCTAACCTCCTTGTATGCTTCTCTTCTCTCCAGGAATTTTGTCCAAGTCCTCAGTGCTTTGGTAGCTCTGATATCTTCAGATAAGACTTTTGGGGTCTTTTTGGGTAGGGGTGCCTGGTTCCTCGTTCTCAGCAAGAAGACTGGTGGAATAAGATAGTCATTGTTGGAATTTTACCTATATTTTTAAGTGAATATTCAGATATTATAAATAAGTATACATAGCATGCCTTATTTGCATTACTGAATCTTGTACCAATTACATATTAATCTGTGAAATCATATGATCATTTCTAATACAGAAGTTCAAGAATGTCAAAAACAACACTCAATAAAGCATTCAGCAATTTGGCCAGTTTTAAAAAAATCTACTAGATTTTAAATTCATACATCAGTCATTTACTTCATATATATTAGCAATCGTATTTCACATATTCTCCCCTTTTCCTATTTTCCTACTGGGTTGCTTTATTCTAATTGATTTGTGGAAGTTTTGTATCTAATATACAAAGAACTTCCACATATTCTTTGCCAATAATATGTGCTACAAATATTACTTCTCAGCCTGTCATCTTTGAAGTTTGTTTATAATTCCTGTAATTCAAAAAATTTTATTTTTATGTATTAAAATTTTTTCAGCAGCCAAAATTTACCCTCCCATTTCTAGATAATAATAAATTCATCCCTGCTTTCTTGTAATAGCGTTAATGATTTCCTTTTTTCTAGACATTTAAATACCTGATTCATACAAAATATGTTTTACATCTGAGAAATGAAATATTAGGAACTAGCCTAGTTTCTGACATGGCTAGTCAGTTGCTTTAACACTGTTAAAGTGATTTCTCCACAGATCCCATCTGCCACTCTTATGATATCTAAGTATCCATATACCTGGGTCTGTTTCTAGACACTCTTGTGTGCTTATTTTTTTCACCAGTGACTATCCATTTTATTTATTGAGACTTTTGAATACATTTTTATAATCAATAAGACAACTTCTTTACCCTTTTTAAAAAAGCATATCTTAGTTTCATATATTTTAAAAAATGAATTTGAGTAATTTTGACAAATCTTTTTGGGATTGAATATTGAATTTGTAGACCTCATTAGGTGAAATTGGTATCTTGATACTGTTGAGTTTTTTGTCTTCCTTTTTAAGTTTTATTTTTTAAAGTTTCTTTCAATACGTGTTTATTCCTGATTCATTCCTAGGAATTTTTTGTATGTTATAGCTATTATGAATGAGATGTTTTCTTCCATTTTGTTTTATTTATTTATTTATTTATTTTGAGACAGAGTCTTGCTCTGTCACCCAGGCTGGAGTGCAGTGGTGCAATCCTGGCTCACTGCAGCCTTCGCCTCCCAGGTTCAAGCAATTCTTCTGCCTCAGCATCCCAAGTAGTTGGGACCACAGGTGCCCGCTACCACCCCTGACTAATTTTGTTTTTTTTTTCTCCCGAGACGGAGTCTTGCTCTGATGCCCAGGCTGGAGTGCAGTGGCACCATCTTGGCTCCTCAGCCTCCTGGGTTCAAACAGTTCTCCTGCCTCAGCCTCCAGAGTAGCTTGGGATTGCAGACATGTGCCACCATGCCTGGCTATTTTTTGTATTTTTAGTAGAGACGGGGTTTTACCATATTGGCCAGGCTGGTCTCGAACTCCTGACCTCATGATCCACCTGCCTCGGCCTCCCACCGTGCTGAGATTACAGGGATGAGCCATCATGCCCAGCCTAATTTTTGTATTTCTGGTAGAGACAAGGTTTCACCATGTTGGTCAGGCTGGTCTTGAACTCCTGACCTCAAGTGATCCACCTGCTGAAGTGCTGGGATTACAGGTGTGAGCCACTGCACCCGGCCTATGCCATAATTTTTGAGGGATCAAATTTATTTACCAGTGACTAAGATTAGTGATTTTATCTTTTTTTCTTGGTCCTTTTGCCATTTGGTAAGATGAAATGCACTAAAGATTAATCTTACCAAATGTTAACGTTGTCATCTGTGTGTTTTGTGATTTTGGAAATGGAGTTGGAGGTATGTTCCAGTTTTATCCTTGTCTCTCCCTTTGAATTTGAGCACTTCATAAATGGCACTTTTGCTCTAGCAGGGAAATTCAGAGAACTGAGAGTTTCCTTTGACTTTTGCATAATTTTTTTTTTTCCCTATTCCTAGGGGACTCCTTCTCACAGTTCCGGTTTGCTGAGGAGAAAGAATGGGATACTGAAGCTTCTTGTCCAAAACAGGTAAGAGATGAGTTGTCTTAAGTGTGGACTGGCTCTTCTTCAAGGCGGAAGGCTAACACCTTTTATATTCTTGTGACAGAGTCTTCATGTAGAAAAGAGTAGTAATTTTTATATAGTGTACTCTCAGCTAAGCTTTTCAGAACATTTTCAGGGGGCTGAAATTCCACAAGTCCTTGAAGCGAGAGTACGCTTTTCTACCTGGCCATCTGTGTGAATTATGCAGCACACATGGACTGGGTCTCGAGGTAGAAACTCGATAGCCGTGATTTTGACAGAGTGGATTACTTTGCCATTTGGTCTTCCTCCTTTGCCACTCTTTGACGATTCCCTTTAGAGTTGAAAATTAGTTTTCTCTCTCACTCTTTTTGGTGTTAGGTTGAGAAAACTCTTAACCTTATAGCTTTAAATAACACTTCTACAGTTAGGAGAATAGAAGTATAAAATAAGGGCAAATATTGTAGAAGTCTTTCATCAAGTCTCTAAACCCCAAATGCCTTATTTTCTTTGTGTGTATGTAATATTTTCTTCCCAAGGAGTTCTGATTATTTTCCAGGCAGGCTTCCACTCATTCTTTTCGTATGACGGATATTTTCCCCCTTTTAGGATGCACATAGGGACATAGTGGTGGCTTGTGATATGCTCCCCAACTTCAGGGCTAGAGCATAGCGTCTGATAAACTGACTAGCATCTGCCCCCAGCTTCAGAGAGGTGGCTGAAGCTGCAGATGCGAAGCCCATAGGCAGTGTCCTCCCCGTTCTGCTCCCAGATCAGCATATGTGCTGTGGGTGGCTCGTTTGATCTCTGGGCCGGTTTTAGGCTCACTTGTTTGGGATGGCCTCTGACTCATACAGATTATGAGGAGGGGAGTCTCTTGGAAAATGACTGCCTGGCACTTTACAAAGAGCGTGTTATATATACCATAGAAAAAGGTGAGAATTACATTTGTCTTTGCTTAAGTCTGGGTCTACGCCTGAGGTAATTGTTAGAATTCTAGGACACAGCAAAGACAGATTGTTGAGGAATATGGTAGAAGCCAAACAATTTGCATTTCATCTCCTTTTGAACCACATTGATTACCAAAGAATATTTCAGGTAGCTTCAGAGTTTCAAATAATTCTAAGCTTTGTCCTTCATCAGAACATAGAGCACTGGTGTACTAAATGTTTTTATTAAATGGAGCTGATTCAAAGTGAATGAGACAGACCCTGCCTGTTCATTGCTCTTGGCCCCTTACCTGGCCACACTGGCTGACCTGTAGTATGGTAGATGCTCAACAGATATTACCTGATATGTGCACAAGGATACAACCTAAAATAAGGGGTGCGATAAATGAATTCACAGTACTGGGAGAGAGAGTTAGTTTGCACTGGAAGTGATTGGAATTGGTACCGTGGGGAAAAGATCATTTGAATGGGTCTTGGTGGACAAGCGTGCCTCTGGTAGGTCCTGTCTGAGGAAACAACATGAAAATGGTTACGATCAGGAAAACGAGGTTACACTCAGGGAAGGGTGTGGCCAGAGTATAGTATTCCCAGGGGAGGAGGCCTCAGTGGCAGGTGTGGGCTAGTTAGTACCAGCAGTTTCAGACCTGAGTGTGAATTCTGGATCTAAGACTTGGGTAAACTTTTTCCTTCTCTGTTGCTTCACCTGTAAAATGGAGCTAATAACAAAATATAACTCAGTTATAAGAAGGACTAAATTAGGTAATAAATAAAAAGCCCTTGAGTGCAGTTCCTGATGCATTTGAAACACTCAAAATGAGCTCTTTTATGACTAATATTATTTGTTAACAAAGTTTTGTTTAGCAAGAATGTGGAAAGGGTTAGATTTAACTTCAGCAGCATTGGGAAGGATGGGGAGGGATTGAACGGATGAGATGAGAGGTTAGGGGCAGGGAAACTGATAGGAGGACGTGATGTTGGATGAATGGGAAAGAGCGAGAGCCCGAGGGCGTGCAGCCAGGGGGCGTGGGACACAGGTTACTCACAGACAGGACTTGAGCGGAGGATGGGGTCCGCTGTGGTCACTGGCCAGATGTGAGACACAAGGACAAGAAAGATTTGCAGTGACACTATGCTTTTTAGCTTGAGTAACTAGCTGGGTGGTGGTGCCATGAATGGAACAAAATAAGAGCAGAAAGAAGTTAAGTTTGATTTTGAACAGTTCGAGTTGGAGGTAGGAGATGTCTGAAACTGAATTCATTTCCCCATCAAAACAATTTCCTGTGTGACTTAACTCCTCACTAAATTTTCTTCCTTGTTGATGTAAGAGAAAAAACTGGATATATATAACATATAATACATGCTATATATAATTATATATTATATGTTGAGTGCATATAATGTATATATTCGAGTGCATATTATGTATTATATATATGTACACACACATAGATATGTAATTTGTTGTTCCTTATACCATCCCATGTCCTCAGTGTGACCAGTGACGCAAGACAATAGAGAGGGGCCGGGCGCAGTGGCTCACGCCTATAATCTCAGCACTTTGGGAGGCCGACGTGGGCAGATTCCCTGAGGTCAGGAGTTTGAGACCAGCCTGGCCAACACGGTGAAACCCCGCCTGTACTGACAATACAAAAATTAGCTGGGCGTAGTGGTGCAAGTCTGTAATCGCAGCTACTTGAGAGGTGAAGGCAGGAGAATTGCTTGAACCAAGAAGGTGGAGATTGCAGTGAGTCGAGATCATGCCACTGCATTCCAGCCTGGGCAACAGAGAGACTCCATCTCAAAAAAAAAAAAAAAAAGAAAAGTAGAAATACATTTTGTCTTTGCAGTTAAAGGGAGTGGGAGTTTGACAGGGAGACGTGTCCAGAATGCTCACGGGAGTCCTGGCAGGAGAGGGACCGGGTGTCACGGCTTGGACTTGGCATTTGTTGCTCTGTGGCGGATACACAGGGTGAAGGGACACAGGCCAGCAGTCAGGGTGCTCTGATCTAGCTGTTGGCCTCCATGACCACAGGCGTGTTTGTCTCTTAGATCCGCAAGTGGGATTCTCACAGCTTTCCTTGGGACAGGGTGGGCACCATGTAAAGAGGGGATGAGTGGGAAGACAATTTCCCTGGGTGAACAAACAGATTTATTATTTTTTAAATCACCTAGGTTTTTAAAATTCCAGATTAAATTTCTGTTGACATGGTGACTTAGCCAGTAGGACTTCTTTGAGCAACTGCTGGGGGCTGAGCGAACTGCTGGGTGCTGAGTTACATGCGGCCGTTCCTGAGGGCCTGGCTTTTAAAGGCAGATTCCCAGCTCCCACCACCCCACCCCACCCAGAGTCCACTTCTGTGGGTGAGGCCTGTGAACCTATATCTTAAAAAGCTGCCCAGCTTATTACTCCCCCATACCGTGTGCACATGGTCTCTGGGCCCCAGGCGCATGTGGACAGTAAGTCCTGTAGATTCTGGGGAAGATGTAATGGTCTGATTAAAGGCTATATTTTTTAGCTGCAAAGTGAAGTATATAGCAGGTTCTTTTCTCACTAAAGAGTGTGCCTTTATACAGATACTGAGACTCAGAGCTCAGATTCCTGGCCAGAGAGGAAGCTTCAGGCTTGCAGATTGTTACCACACAGACAGGGTCCTGTGCACACTGATGGCAGAGAAGTGGGACAGAAAGGCTTTGTCCTATAGTCAGGACTGGCCCCCCTCTCCCAGCACTGGCGTGTCTCCTTTCTCTTTACACCCCACCCGCCATGGCATCCTTAGTGGGTGTTGTCTGCTCCTGTCTGTGGCCAGATGTCATAGGCCAGGTCCTCTACTCCAACTGCGAGTGGCTGCCAGAGTTGACCAGGTTGACATGGGAGCTGGGTTACCCAGGCAAAAATAATGTACCAAATACTTTAAAACATGTAGAAAATGCTGATTTATTATTATTCCAATTAAACCTATTTTAAAAGTTCACAGTTTAGCATTAAAAGCAATTCACTGCAGCTAACTTTATTATCTAAGGCTTTCTTCAGCTTTAGACCTTTATGGGGCAAACTGGTGACCAGAAAAGAAAGCCTTCTTACAAAGTGGCTTTTAAAAAAATTTTTATTTTTTGTTTTTTGAAGAGACCAGCTCCTTTGAAATCTTCACACCACCTGTCAGCCCCATCTCACTGCCTTAACAGCCCTTTCCTCTTCTGTCCAAGGCCAGCAGTCTGAATTTAGGGAAGGGATCAGGTTAGATTTCATTAAATGCTTGGTTTTCTTTCAGCTTGTTAGTCATTGCAAAAGACTCCACAGTTTCCAGGTTACTGGGCAGTCTTTTTTTTTTTTTTTTCTTTGAGATGGAGTTTCACTCTTGTTGCTCAGGCTGTTGTGCAATGTCACGATCTCGGCTCACTGTAGCCTCTGCCTCCCAGGTTCAAGCGATTCTCCTGCCTCAGCCTCCTGAGTAGCTGGGATTACAGGCATCAGCCACCATGCCCGGTTAATTTTTTGTATTTTTTAGTAGAGACAGGGTTTCACCATGTTGGCCAGGATGGTCTCGAACTCCTAACCTCAGGTGAATCCACCTGCCTCGGCCTCCTGAAGTGCTGGGATTCCAAGCATGAGCCACAGAGCCCGGCCTGGACAGTCTTGATGGGAGGGTGATCATTGCCCTGTTTGCTCTGACAGTGTGAGCTGTGGTTCAAGAAGGTAGCTTTGGTTTTACTGATCATAATGTGGAGATGTTAACACATCAAGTGTGATGTATGATGTGTCTTGTTCCTAGCCAGATAACTCCAGTGGATTATTTATTTACAGTTTCTTCTTTTATTTCCAAAAGGTCATACTTAATTATCACCTGATATTTTCTTTTTAATCTCTATATAGAATTCAGCATTTTACGTGGATAGTGAGTTATTGGTTCGAGCCCTTCAAGAGCTGCCTCTCTCCCTCCGACTCAATGTTGCTGCTGAGCTGGTCCAGGTAAAAATCCTGAAGCCCTCTTGGAGCGGGTGGTTTGGGCAGGAGGAGAAAAAGAGGGAAGCACTTCCCTCAGCAGGATGTCTCAGTGTCAGCTGCCCTTTATAAAACTGAAGGTTGCATATCAGGGTAGCCTTCTGTAAAGTTTAAAGGAGAATCCAAAACATTTTCGAGGTTACTTTTTTACATTGTATATTTGAAACATTTTAAAGGATCAAATGTAGTGGAATTGAGTGAAATGTAAAATATAAAGTCTGGCTGTTTTACTCAAAATAGGTGTGCATCATCCTGCTGTGTGTTCGACACCAGGGACACAGTGGTGACCAGGCAGACGTGGTTCCTGCCTTTCTGGAACTTCATCTACTGGGAAGGATGAATATTAATCAAATAGGCAAACATATCCAAATTGTAATACGTCATATGAAGTACAGTGTGTTTTTAGAGGAAGTCAGTTTCTCGTGTGGTGTGGTTAGGAATGGCTTTCCTGAAGGTAGTGATAGGTGAGCTGAGGTCCAAAGCATAAGGACATTTGAGTTGGAATTTAAACAAGAAAGACCCAATCAGCTCTGCATTAACAAAAGCGACGCTGCTGCCGAGTAGAGAAGACTGTGGGATCGGAGTGCGTGCGTGGGGGTAAGTCCGCAGGTGCAGGTGCACACGCGCAGAGCAGGTGAGGGAGGCACGTGGGGCGGCTGCTGCACAGGTGCAGGTGAGTAGTACTGGAGCTTGGACTACAGTAGTGACGGTGGAGATGGCAGAGAGGTACTGAGGCATTTCAAAGGTACAATTTAACAAGATTTGGCTATACGTTGGAAATGGGGAGAGAGCGGTCAATAAAAAATTCAAGATTTTCCAAATTGTGCAACTCAGTGCCAGGTAGGATCAGGAAGGGTGAGTTTGGGACTTGATGAGTTTGTGCCTCTGAGATATCCAAGTGGAAATAATAGTCAACTGGATGTAGAACTATAAAGTTCAGCATTAAGGGCTAGAAATACAAATTCAGGAGATAACAGGATGAAGTGATAATTGATGAACTAAGAGAAGGGGAGGCCCGAAACTATGCCATGAAGAGCTTCAAAATTCTGGCACGATTAAAAAAAAAAAAGTGAAACCCTGGGACGTACTGATTTTAAATAGAATCCTAGCAACTAAAATTATCAACTTCCTTCTGCGGCTGAATGTGATGCTAAGCTTGAGTGTAGCAATGAATTGGTTACCCACCCATTTGCTGTAGTGCATTTCCTAGTCAAAAATTTGGGGCAGCAGGCAGAGTTCAGGGATGGAGGACAGTTAGGGACAGGGTAGAGAACTAGAAAAAACTGCATTTGCCACTAACGCGGGAATGCCCTGGGGGGTCTTTGGAAACATTTGGGGGTGTTTGGGAGAGCTCTAGTGGCTTTTCTGATGTCCAGTGATGTTCAAAGTTCTGAAGCGCTTGCCTTGATCTCACATGATGAGGAATGTTTAGCAGAACTCACCAGAGAAATGCTGAGATAAAGGCTTCAGGACTCAGGACAGAGAGGAAGTGGTTGTGAGCGTTTGAAAGTGAAGGATGTGGCCGGGTGCGGTGGCTCAAGCCTGTAATCGCAGCACTTTGGGAGGCCGAGACGGGCGGATCACGAGGTCAGGAGATCGAGACCATCCTGGCTAACACGGTGAAACCCCCATCTCTACTAAAAAATACAAAAAACTAGCTGGGCGAGGTGGCGGGCGCCTGTAGTCCCAGCTACTCGGGAGGCTGAGGCAGGAGAATGGCGTAAACCCAAGAGGCGGAGCTTGCAGTGAGCTGAGATCCGGCCACTGCACTCCAACCCCGGGCGACAGAGCGAGACTCCGTCTCAAAGAAAAGAAAGTGAAGGATGTAATGTCAGTGGCAGGCATTAGCGTAAAAGTATAAAATAATGACGTGACTTTGAAATCCTGGTTGAATCACTTAAACACATTTCTCCCCGACCCATGCTGCAGAGCAGTATTCTCTACCTTGTCTGCGCGTTAGAATCACCGGGGGAGTTAAAAACAAACAAAAACAATGCCAGACACCCACCCCAGACCCAATTACATGACTCTAAGATTAGAGTAGAGGACCATGTCCCAGCATTGCCCCGTACAGCTGACTATGCTGGACATTTGCTCCTGTTTGTATATGAAGCCATACCGCCTTACATGTCTGCTCACGATGTTTATGTAAAAATGAGGGGTCAGGACCTCCCGTTGAGGTTGAACTTCTGAACCTGCCCACCGTGAGGCCTTGCTAGTCCCTGGAGCCTTTGGAGAGCAGTGCTTCTTAGCCTTAGACTGGAACTTTATATTACAATCACCGGGGGAGTCTGTAACTTTTATTAAAGTATAACATCGATTCAGAAAAATGCACATGTAAGTATAACCATGGAATGAGCATCCGGATAAAGACTCAGAATATTGTCAGCACCCCAGAAGCCACCATTCGTACGCACTCCAAATCACTCTCTCCCCAAAAGGCACTCACTCACCTAACCTCTAATACTGTAGTTTTTGAACATTTTACAAATATAATCATCACATTGTGTATTTTCTTTGGTGTCTGGCATTTTTTACTCGATGTTGGTAAGAGATTCTTCTTGGTGAATTTGTTCCTGCACCTTTATATTAGTGCACTTAAACACAATGAACAGATCTGATTTGCTAATTACTTCTTGGTGACATTTTACAGATGTTCATGTCTCATGACAGATTTAAGTGTAAAGCCAAATAGACCTGTGGTACTCTGGCAGTTTTCAGGCCAGCGCTAGGAAGACATGGATCTTTTAATTCCAAATCTGAGCTAGTTAGCACATGGTCGAGGTGGGGAGAGTGGGAGGCACTGTGCTGGCATGTCTCAGTGAGGTCTCCCACACTGACCCCAGATGTTAGGAAGGGTGCCCGCCAGGGCCTGGAAAGGAGCCACTTTGTGAACTATCTGAATTGAGTTTCCTA
Organism: Piliocolobus tephrosceles; assembly: GCF_002776525.5. Lineage (NCBI taxonomy): Eukaryota > Metazoa > Chordata > Mammalia > Primates > Cercopithecidae > Piliocolobus > Piliocolobus tephrosceles. Next base: position 154,433,685 of record NC_045439.1, read on the forward strand.
TGTCACCAAGTTTGATGGCTTCCTTTAGCCTCCTATGTATTTACTTAAGCCAAGATGGCAAGACTCACATTTTTAACTCAGTTTTTATACTTCTCTTTCAGGCCACAGTTCCTTTAGAGCTTCCTCAAGTGAAACCAAAGAGAACTGATGATGGCAAGGGTTTAGGGATGCAGTTAAAGGGGCCTTTGGGGCCTGGAGGAAAGGGGCCCATCTTTGAGCTGAAATCTGCGGCTGCTGGCTGCCCTGTGTTGCTGGGCACAGACAACCCAAGACCGGGTCCTTCAGCGGATTCTCAGAAACCCACTTCCCCACTGCAGTCAGCAGGAGATCATTTGGAAGAAGAACTAGATCTGTTGCTTAATTTAGATGCACCTGTAAAAGAGGGAGATAACATCTTACCAGATCAGACATCTCAGGACCTGAAATCCAAGAAAGATGGGGAGGTGGTCCAAGAGGAAGAAGGTATGGCTTTCATTTTATTCCCCATGAATCTTGATTCTGGTGCTTTTTCAAGAACAGCCCCACGCGCATCACATCCGCACACATCCCTCTCGGTGTCTGACATTGATCCACATTGTCCACTGACGTCTACTTCTGTGCTCACATCTCTGCTTCACCCTGAGCTGACCTTTCTGACAGCCTTCCTCTCACTCGACACACCGAGCTTCCAAAGCTGCTACCTGCCTGACCGCAGTAGAAACCTGGGGCTACAAATGGAATTTCTGCCTATCACAAGATATTGGGCTACCTGTAGCCTTCAGCCGTTCGGCAGTGGACCTTTTACTCGACTGACAGGCCACCTCTTCGTACTTTTTTCTTGCTATTTCAATCTTATAGTTGGACAAAAGAACATCACATTCTAATTTCTGCATGTCCTGTAAGAGGTGGCCCATCTGATGTAGAGGGGCCTGGGGGGATTGCCACATCCATGTATTGCATTTGAGATCCCTTAATTTTCCAGGACTGCTGCAATAATAGTAAAAAGAAAACTGAGCTATTGGTCTTTAAAAAAAAAAAAAAAACCAACTGGTGAGGTGTGAAGTTCAACTTCAGAATGGAGAGGGACTCCTCTACCCAGCTTGATTTGTTCATAGAGTCATATCGACTGTATCATCTTAGGGAGTAACAATAACGAGAATGTTTCCCCCGGTTGTAAGGAAAGTAATAATCAGGGCTGGATTATATCTGGGAACAAACCCGAGGGAAGCCTCTGAGGGTGTTAACCTTGTTTTTATTTCCCCAGTTTGTACAAAACCATCTGTGACTGAAGAAAAGAACGTGGAACCTGAGCAACCGAGTACATCCAGAAATGTTACCGAGGAAGAGCTGGAAGACTGGTTGGACAGCATGATTTCCTAAAAAGGGGACAAAAAGTGCCTGAAGCAAATCTCGGTTGCCTTCTAAGGGCAGGTGGGCATAAGGCTGTCCTTCAGGCACAGCCAGTTTACAAGCATGCCCTAAGCTAGTGCGTTCCATTATGCTCACAGCAGTAAATGCCTACCTCTGTGTTTGACATCTGAAAGAATACATTGAAGCAGCTTGTTGCATTTGTTTTTCTGGCTTAGTAATCTAATAGATTCCCCTCACGGACAGGATATATACTCTGGCCCTTGTTTCTAGCCTCCTTCCTTGCAGTGTTTACAGCATAGCAGGTGCTGCTGCTGATTAAGAGAATAGATGCAAACAAACAAGGCTTGCATTTGGCCAAAATAAACAAATGCTGGTCTGTCCAGTTTTTCTTTCTTTCTTGTGTGGGGCCCTGGGCAGTTTGTCTCATGTCCCCTTTCCCAGCAGTCACAGAGGAGTTGTAGAAGCAACCAGAAGTGGTACATTCCAAGAGGCCAAACCATGGAGGTGTGGGTATGTATTACTTTATTGCAGTGGGCACTTCATTGTATTTGAGGCGATTCACCTAAACGTAGCAGCTCCACTACTTACAAGGACCATAAAGCATTACTGCATTTTGGCATAAGGTTGAGATTTTTTCTGAATTTTCAGTACAGTACTTTTCTTCTAATAACAGCAGTTGATCGCTGTTACTAAAAAAACTTGTGTGAATAACCTTCAAGTGCAGTTTCATAAAGTAAGACAGAAGATCACAACTAATGAATGGAACTGTCCTTCTGGAACACAAACATAAAAAACTTGCATAGCTATATCTAAAGAGGTTTTAAGGCACTTAATCGATATTTCAGTGTCGACAAAGTGTCGGTTTTTTCCCTATTTCTTTAACTGCTTAAAGCTTTTCTGGATACAGTCACTAGCAAGTACCATGGGAAAAAATTAATTAGACTGCAGTTAACATTATCTATCTTTTGTAGTTCAGACCCTATGAGTCACAAGTTGGATACCATGGTGACATTCAAGTGTTTAAGATTTCAGGTCTTACACACATTCGAGACTTCATAATTCACTAGCCCTTTCCTTAATGCTCCCATCCCAACAAAAACTTCAAGGCGTCTGCCTAAAGATTACTTGATTCTTCGCCATCCTTACACATTTTGACAGGTTCTCTCCCACAGTATATGTCCATTAGGCACAAAAAGCCAAATCAGTTTCAAAATAGCACAGATTTTTAGCAAACAAGCAGCTTTTTTAAGGGAGGCATTTAGAAAATGTCACATTTCAGATATGTTGCAGAACTGTAAAAGGAGGACTTTGGGAAGTTGACTGTCCAGAATTGTGGCGCTTCTTTCATTCAGATTTATCCAAGCTGATCTTCATACTGTTTACGAAAGCAGTCACCGGCTGGGAAGAAATCCCAGCACCTTTCTTGGTACATCTTCCAGACATAAGATTCCTGAAATAACGTGAACAACGGGTGCTTATTTCTAAACCACAGTAAGCTAAAACCCAGTGGTGTTTTTGCTCTCTGATGTGAATTTATATGAGGCCAAACCTGCACATCCATTCTTGCTCTGTTCTGCTGTTGGGGGAGCTAGAAGCCATGTCTCCCTGACACACGCTGGCCGGGAAGGAGAAAAATCCCCTTCTGCCCCAAACAAAACTGAAACCAATCAATGTTTGCCACTAAAACTGCTTAACGATTTAGTAATAAGCTGATGCCACGCTGTTGGTGGAAGACGGAGGAATGCACGAGGGAACGTTTATTGCTAGCTAAATCCAGATCTGGAAACCAGTGACCTCTGCCAAAGAAAACTATTTGATATGTTTGTTTGGTATTGATATTTGAATAATTTGATAACTGACGTTTTCCTCCTTTGTTCTCTACCTTTACATTTCTTTTTCACATTTAGTCACAAAATTTGACACATCCTCTCACAGGCACACCTCCAGGCTCCTGTGTCACCCACACATGAGGTCGTTATCTTTCTTAGGCTGTCTCTCACTCCGTTGTACTCCGATTTTTCTGCTTTGTTCCAGCCACCCACTCCGTTCCTCATTGTCTTTTTCTCTGTAATGTTCTCCCCACCTCCAGCTCTTCTAGTCTGAAGCAGTAGCTATAAGCGTTTTGAAAATGTCAGTGTTTGTTGGGAAGGATAACCAGGAGGACCTTGGCTTCTTACTAAGTCACAGAAAGGTAATGGAAAAATGCATACATGGGATTAATGGGGCCATCTATCTATTTCAGATAGCCTATGCCCTACGCAGTCTCAAGGTTTAGCAAAGGGAGATCTAACACGGGTGTATGATTTTTAATTGAAGGCATTTTGTTTCTCACCTGACCCGTGTGCTCTGTTTCATCTTTATTAATCAAATACATCAGAAAGAACCTGGAACGAGGAAAAGATAGTATTAGATACTCTGGTCAAGACCCAAGTTCATTCGCATGGATTAACTGTAATCAGGGCTCAGAAAGGCTGTTTGGTCCCACGCTGTCTACAGTGACTTTAAGAATCAGGGAACTGTGGCATAAGGACACACACCATCATTTGTGTCCATCACAGTAGCACACATGAATCTCGAAATTAGCCACTTCGTGAGGAGAGATGCTTTTTGCCATCCCTAAACCTTGAGCTAAGATCACTTGCAAGGTAGCATTTTGGCCACCATTTTATTGTTAACAAAATTCTAATAAAACAAATGGTAGCCCAAATAGAATATTTAACAGGCCATTTGTCATCTCATAAAAATGTAGAATTGAAATGACGTGTGTGTCTCAAGAATATCTGTCATGGAAAAGTTAGAAAGTATTTAATCTTGTTGAGTCGCTCTGATTCTTCCTGAAGTCTAGTTTTGTTTTTATCATAGATAGCTGGGGGAAAGGCCAATGTAGTTTCAGTTGCTTTGTGATCCGTGTCTTAGGTTTGAGTTTGTCTGTGACATGTAAGTATCCCAGGGGGCAGGGGCTGAACTCTCAGCTCACATTACATGATCTCAGAGACAGTTTCCAAAGGAACCAGGCTCGTGCCCTTCAGGAAAAGGACGGCGAGGCTGGCGATATGAGAAAGTAGAAATTCTGTCCTTCTGAGGGTGGAGACCCTGAGCCCCAGATCTGGAGTTCTGTCAGGGTGATACTGTGTTTAGAGCTTCAGGTCCTGGCCCACAGTAGCAGCTCTAAGTAGGTTTATTGCCTTTCCCCTTCTTGTTTGTTTACTGAGAAAGAAAGCAGAATTAATCTCTTTATCCTGTTTGATTCTTAGGGGCTTGGGACATCATTCCTTGCCCAGCACATTTACTTGACAACACCATGTTGGGTGGGAGGCTCAAATACGAGTAAGTTGGGTTCCTTCCCCTCTACCTTGCTCCTAGAGGGGATAGAGACAGGAAAGAGACCAGTGTAGCAGTGCCATGAGACGGCACAGAAGGGGTTCCAACCCAAAGGACAGCATCCTTCCAGTGGTCTGTAATCGGCGGGTACTGACGTGGCCGTGGGCTCATTCACCTCCATTAGGATGTATACTCTCTTAATGGGAATTGAGGATTCAATACTCATGAGGGAAGGGCACATTAAAGTTATCTTTTTAAAACTCAAGTTTTTGAGGCCAGGCGTGATGGCTCACGCCTCTAATTTCAGCACTTTGGGAGGGGGCTGAGGCCAAGGCAGGTGGATCAGGTCAGGAGTTTGAGACCAGCTTGGCCAACATGATGAAACCCCGTCTCTACTAAAAATACAAAAGTTAGCCCGGCATGGTGGCAGTTGCCTGTAGTCCCAGCTACTCGGGAGGCTGAGGCAGGAGAATCACTTGAACCCACGAGGTGGAGGCTGCAGTGAGCCAAGATGGCGCCACTGCACTTCAGCCTGGGCGACAGAGTGAGACTGTCTCAATAAATAAAAACAAAACTCATGTTTTTGACTTAAGAAACTCATTCCCTAGCAAAAATGTCTATCTTTGTCACTTCTGACAATGCCTTCTCCAAAGGCTGGGCATGCTCTATCCTAAAGAAAGATGAGGGCTCAGCTCTAATCCCAGCACTCTGGGAGGCCAAGGCGGGTGGACTGCTTGGGCTCAGGAGTTCGAGACCAGCCTGGGGAATATGGCAAAACCCCATCTCTACCAAAAAATACCAAAAAAAAGCTGGTGCTAAATGTGTGGTGCGCCTGTCCCAGCTGCTCAGGAGGCTGAGGCGGGAGGATGGCTTGAGCCTGGGAGGTGAAGGTTGCAGTGAGCCGAGATCACACCACTGCACTTGAGCCTGGGCAACAGGGTGAGGAGACCCCATCTTGAAAGAGAAAGAGAGAAAGATGATTCTCTAAGCTACAAAATAGAGAGAGAAGGGGGAAGAGCTAGGCTAGGAAGCAGAATCCCGCATTTTATTTTTTTTTTCTTGTAAATGATCAGTTACAGGGTCTGAGTTATCAGGTAATAAAATCTATATACTCTTCTGTAAGTTTTTAAGTTTTATAGGAAGTCCCTAGCACCCAGTAGGTTCAAGTAACTTGTTCTTCAGTGAATGCTTTACCTTAGAAGAAGTAAAACAAACATTTTATTAGTTGCCTACTGGGTGCCAGGCATTGTTCTAGGTGCTGGGATAAAGCAGTATGAAAGGGCCAGGCGTGGTGGCTCACGCCTGTAATCCTAGCACTGGGAGGCTGAGGCAGGCGGATCACCTGAGGTCAGGAGTTCAAGACCAGCCTGGCCAACATGGGGAAACTCCCATCTCTACAAAAATGTAAAAATTAGCTGGGTGTGATGGCGGGCGCCTGTAATCCCAGCTCCTCAGCAGGCTGAGGCAGGAGAATTGCTTGAGCCCGGGAAGCAGGAGATGCAGTGAGCCAAGATTGCACTCCAACCTGGGCAACAGAGTAAGACACTGTCTCAAAAAAAAAAGTAGTATGAAAACAGACATGCCCAAAAATATCCCAGGTCATGGGGCTTAGCTATTAATGAGAAAGGACAGACATTGAAAACTGACCACAGAATTTAAAAACATGCAGGTTACAGGCCCCTTTGATAAGACCCTGTCTTCGGATGTGGTGGGGAGGAAAGCCTGCCAGTAGGAGGTTCACAGGAGAATGAGAAGCGAAAAACTGAAGACAGTGAGCATGGACAGCTATCCGTTGTGCTGAAAGGGAAAAAGAAGTAGGGCTATAGTTGGAAGTAAAAGTGGGGCCACAGATTTGTCTTTGTTTAGGATTTTTAAAAAGCATATTTATATGGTGATAGAAGAAGTCCAGCAGAGAGAGCGAGAGAAATTGCTGGAGGTATAGTGTCCTGGATGGAATCCAATCACAGGCTGAGGGGCTGGCCTTTTGCTGGGAGCAGGAATTGTCCACAACACACGTCTATCACACATGGGAGAGGCAGAGTCTATGGACAAAGGTACAGGTTCATGGGGACTCCTGGAAGTTCTGTTCTGGTTACTCTTTTTTCCAGCAGAGACTGAACTATATGACATAACTGGCTTTCTTTATGCTACAGCTCCCATCAGTTCTGTTAACCAAGAATACTCACAAGTAGTTGGCTAAGTTGTGCTCTTGTAATGTATGTGTTTCAAAACCATGAGGGGTCGTGTCAAAGTAGTCATTGCCAATCCCACAGATGAAACATTTGGTCTAAGAAAAATAACAGGCAGAAAAGGCATTTGTAGGCATAATATAGGCAGGAGAGAAAACTGTCCTGATTCTATCGAATTGAGGGACAATGAAAACTTTCTCATGCTTTTGGCTGTTAGTCATTCACTCAGTGGTACCGCACACTTAGCTCCCGGTTAGCTGAGGATACTGCTCCCTCTGATTATGGGACAGTGGAGAAGGCAGCAGAGTGGCAGGCCTGGCAGGAGTATGGCAGAGTGCAGAGCACAGGGCATGGTAAACAAACTGTGGTCTTGCTTAGTACTGGCCCTAAGTAATAGTAAAACCTATTGTTTAAAAAATCCATTTGCTTCTGGGGATATTAAAATAGAGCTGGGATTAGTAGTTAGAGGAACATTACCTCCATATCTTCTCGCACTTGTTCCTGCTGGTCTCTTAGCTCTCCGAAAGCATCAATAATAAGACCTGAAATTTTAAATACAAAGACAAAGCAATCTGTCTAGTGGTTCAGGGGTAGAGGAATGATAGAGGGATTGGAAGAAGCTACTTTGTTCTGTTAAAGTGAATTATCAAGCTGAACCACTCAAAGCAAAATTAGAAAAATAATATTCATGTTTCTAACAATTTCACATTGTTCCTCCACCTTTCTACACTATGCAGTGCTGTTAGCTACTTGTTTCTCCCTTAAATTCATCATCTTCCTCCAATCTTGACAAGCTATTGACTGAAATACCATTCTTTCCCTCCCCTCCCCTGCACTGTCCAGCTCCTCTGCTCCTACCCTGCCTCCTGCTCTGGGAGGAAAATGAAGAGGACAAGACTAGCCACAGGAGAGATCTCAGAAGCAGAAGTGAGGAGGAAATAATTCAGAGTAGAGGAACAGAAGGAAGAGGTTCTTCTGTATGGATGAAGCTTATAACTCTGCCTGGGTGTGTCTTTGGCTTTATATATAGCCAAGGCCTCAGGTATAGTAGATGCTAAATTAGCTCTGGCTAAATTAACAAGTAAATGAATTCACACACTTCTTCATAAACCAATTAAGTCATAGATGCAAGAGAGCAAAAATAACTAGATTAAAACCTGTTCATACTCAACATAATTGGCAATCATACCTTGAATGATGGCCAGCAAGATGACAATCACAAAGAAGAAAAAGGTAATGTCAAAGACAATGCGATACATTTCATAAGGATCACCAGCAGGGTCTTCAATCTCGTCACCAATGCCGCCTCCTGCTCTCACTCCCACGTACATGTGGAAAAGGTAACACTAGAGAAGAAAAATAATGGAGATTTAGGCAAAAGTCATAGTTGTGTTCTTAGCAAGATGGTCAGATCACGCATATGATTCGGTCAGATTATGGCAGCCCTGAGCCAGGAGAGGGGCACTCTTCCGAGGTCCCAGCATTCCTGCTGCTGGCTGCTGTCCACTGCACCCTCTGGGCAGTCTGACATCTACAAAGATGGAAAGACTGTTGTTACATTTAGGCTTTTAAAAGGTAGATTTAGGCCCATTTAAAAAAAGTTTTGAACTATTTGATAGAACAGAATTCATTTAAGGTGGATGTAAGTTAAAAGATCTTTAAGCCTTAATGTGTATCGCCTATGCCAGATACTAATTTTTCCTCATTAAGACTCTTAGCCTGGCCTTCAGGCTGTGCTATAAACTGCAAAAAAAGGCCCCCTCTTCTGCATCTGTGTTCCCCTTACACCTGGTAGGGCAGGGATTCCTGCAGCAGGAAGGTCAAATATAATGGACCTTTCTGTTCCTCCTGCTCTGCAGGTTTGAGCCAATCTAGGCCCAGGCTCACTGAGCAGGGCACCCTGTGTCTCTCCACCTGATGGGATGGGTTAGACGCACAGAGAGAGGACTGTCTTAAACCTGGAAAATCAAAAGCCAGAGGCAGCCTGAAGACATGCTGGTCATACTAGTACTCTAGGGGCTAGTGCTGCTGTCTCATGACGCTGCTTGGCCCAGGAAAGCACATGGAGAGTTTTTCATCAAGAAGCGTTACGTCTTTCACAGAGATGCTCACGGACTGGGCAGTTCACTGTCCCCTGTCCCTGAGACACATGTTCTTTTTCTGAAATCTGGTCAAAATAAACTGGAGATGCTGCTGCAGCCAAGCTGGCTTCCTCTGGGCGGTGCCTTTTTTCTCACGAAGGTCTGGCCTGACAGGACTCCCCCTCCCCACCTCCAGACCTCATCCTGCTGCTGTCCTGTTCTTCAGCCGATGGTGGCTGTCCAGAAGGAACCCCTGACTGGCTTGCTGAAAGAAATGAAGGGCTCAATCCCGGCCCACGGGACTTTGCTCTCGGTTCTGAGAGACAACGATCAAAGCTCGACTCCCATGAAATTGAGACACAGGTTTCGTTCATCATCATGTGTCATCTGGGCCAGGCGCGGTGGCTCAGGCCTGTACTCCCAGCACTTTGGGAAGCCGAGGTGGGCGGATCACCTGAGGTTGGGAGTTCGAGACCAGCCTGACCAACATGGAGAACCCCCGTCTCTACTAAAAAATACAAAATTAGCCGAGCATGGTGGCGCATGCCTGTAGTCCCAGCTATTAGGGAGGCTGAGGCAGAATTGCTTGAACCCGGGAGATGGAGGTTGTCATGAGCCGAGATGGTGCCACTGCAGTCCAGCCTGGGCAACAAGAGCGAAACTCTGTCTCAAAAAATAATGTCTCATCTTTACCCCAGAAAAAAAATAGATGACTGATGACCCCACTGTGCAGGGTGCTTCCCTTTCCACGGGGCTCAGATGTGTGGTAATGAGACCTACGTCCATCACTCCTGTCTTCCCAGGACACTCCTGCTCGGAGGAGACATCTGTCTTCTACTCTCATCTCTGCTGTGATCTGTAACTAACTCTACAGCTCTCACTCAGTTCTCCAGAGCACCCCCGCGCAGCCCTTCTTCCCAGTGACAGGGTAGGGTGGGGTGGGGTGGCCCGCAGCGGGTGGGCTCTCACCGTCATCATGTCGTCACACTTCATATCAGGCTCGTCATCGTCTTCACTTTTGTTGTAGAACTTGCGGAAGAAGTTGAAAGCCACCACAGTATAGAGATACACCACCACGGCCAGGAGACCCACCGTCAGAACCAACTGGGAATGAGACGACAGAGAAAGGAAAAGGAGTGGGGTCTTCTCTACCTCAAAAGGTTCACAGGAGCCTCTAAGAAAACAAGGAGGAACAGTGAGGACCGGCAAGGAGAGGAAATGGGGAAGGGGTGGAGGACGGCTAAGAAAGCTATCAGGCCACGAGCAGAGGAGGAAAGATGGGACCACAGGTAAAGAGAAGCGGGCTTACTGGGAGAAAAGAGTAATGATGGGGTGTTAGAAGTCCTGGCCTGCAGTACCTCAGAATGGGACTGTATTTGGAGATGGAGATACAGCCTTCGAAGAGGTAAGTAAGTTAAAGAGTGAGGCTGTTAAGATGGGCCCGCAGCCAATCTCACTAGCATCCTTAGAAGAAAAGGAGTTGGGGACACAGAGAGCGAGGCTAGACACAGGCACGCGTGAAGGGACAGTGAGGGGAAGCAGCAGCGAGAGGGTGGCTGTCCACAGCCACGTGGAGGCCCCCGAGGAGACCAACCCTGCTGGCACTGTGACACGGGACTTACTGCCTCCAGAACTGCGGAAAAGACACGTCTGTTGTTTAACAAAATACCAGTCTGCAGTACTTCGTTCTGGCAGCCCAAACAGACTAATGTATAGGGTATTAGATTGGGCATAAGTAAAATATAAAGGAACTTAAGTATTGAATAGTGAAGGTGCCATGAGGAGGGGTATATGTGTTTTGTTGTCGTTCATACAGAGCTAGCTCTTACCTGAGGCTTCACAATGCAGCTCCTACTCTAATTTGCTTCTTAAAAAACCCCAGGCCGGGCACGGTGGCTCACGCCTGCAATCCCAGCACTTTGGGAGGCTGACGTGGGCGGATCATGAGGTCAGGAGATCGAGACCATCCTGGCCAACATGGCGACACCCCATCTCTACTAAAAATACAAAAATTAGCTGGGCGTGGTGGTGCGTGCCTGTAATCCCAGCTACTCAGGAGGCTGAGGCAGGAGAATCACTTGAACCCAGGAGTTGGAGGTTGCAGTGAGCTGAGATCGCTACACTGCACTTCAGCCTGGTGGCAGAGCGGGACTCCGTCTCAAAACAAAAACAAAAACCAAAGGTTCTTTGGACTGGTGGGTATCCCTACCTTATACTATTTCATAAATAGTCATGCACTGGATAATTATCACAACTTTGAAGGCACTCTAAAAATTACGATGGTGGAGCTGAGTCACACCTTTTATTACCGAGAATTCTGCCCAGGCCGTTTGCGGCGTCCTAGGGCACACTTACTTCCAGGCTTTACGAGTGCGAGTTCAGTGGCTTAAGTGAGGAGTACACGGGACTCGCACATCTGACCTCTCTCAAGGACTAGGCATTGAGCTGGGAGATGCGAATATCAACGTGATCAGAGCTTTGCCTTCAAGGAGCGACACAAAAGGGAGTGGGATAAGTGTGAAGATAGCACCAGAGGAAAGGTATTCAGCAAGACTCGGGGGAGGAACAGTCACTCAAACCTTGGAGAGCAGACCTCGCAAAAAGCAGTTGGTTTAGGAAAAAAGAGAAAGAACTTGAACTTTGCATCAGGGAAGAAAAGGGGTTGAATCTAAGCTCTGCCACTTAGCAGCTGTGTGGTCTTGGGTGAGACATTTAGCCTCTCTGAGCCTCAGTTCTCTTATCTGTAAAGTGAGCCTAACATCTGCCTTACCAGGTAGTTGTGAGACTGTCACAGTAACTGGGACAGGGCATGAGCTTGGCACATTTTAACTTCCATCTTGACTTGTACTTAGGAATGAAACGCTAAACAGTTTGAATTTGTACACAAGGAGGAGCCATTAGAAGATTTTAACATGGTTATAGCCATTGCTATATCCAGTCTCATCAATATCTAATCTTCTATATATTGTCAGAGTCAATTCCTTGAATATATATTAACTATATAATATGTATTAACTATATAATAGATATACACACCCATATAAAATGTGTACTGTGTATAAAACAACCATATACATATGTGTGTATCTGAAATCATTGGTGCTTAATTGGATGCAGATATCAGAAATACGTGGGGAGTTTTCTGTGTACGTCTACTTGCTAACCCCCAGGGAATAGATCAGATTCATGGAGGAAGGGGCAGACCTTAAAAAGATCTCCGGCCAGGCATGGTGGCTCACACCTGTAAACCCAGCACTTTGGGAGGCCGAGGCAGGTGGATCACCTGAGATCAGGAGTTCCAGACCAGTCTGGCCAACATGGTGAAACTAAAAATACAAAAATTAGCTGGGCATGGTGGCATGTGCCTGTAACCCCAGCTACTTGGGAGGCTGAGACAGGAGAATTGCTTGAACTGGGACCTGGGAGGCGGAGGTTGCAGTGAGCCGAGATCCCACCACTGCACTCCAGCCTGGGCTATAGAGCGAGACTCCGTCTCAAAAAAAAGAAAGAAAGAAAGAAAAAAGAAGATCTCCAAGGTTATTCTGACATGTCCATCACCTCACTCCCTCCCCTGGTTGATCTAAATATCCGGGGTCACTGAATCAAGGTCTTATGTTTTTTACATGATGGTTGCAGTTATATTTTTAATTGGCTACAATTCTCCAAAAACAATCACCATTCGTTCAAGTGTTTGGCCAAGGAAAGTACATTATAAACCATGACACATTCCTTCCTGTCATACACTGTATACTACCTGTTTTTTTTCCCTATGCATGTAGAGGTTCATTCTGTTCTGCATCAGTAGGAACCAATACCTGTTTGCCATTGTGAGTCACAGATGACAGAATGGTCCTCAGTGTCTTGAAGCCCATTGCGATATCCAGCAGGTGAGCGGCAAAGAAGAAGTTATTGTAGTGGCCCAGGACTGACATGGTTGTATACCAGGCCAGGTAGAGAAAGGACTGGGAATGGAAGAAAGCAGCTTTTTCAGCATTTTTGCCTCATAATGTGCTCATTAAACCATTTTTTTCTGATTCTGGGGGACAAACTGAGGATAGAGGGGGTTTAGGTGCTGTGAGCTGGCCCAAGAACTGCCAAGTGGGCCCCATCTACCTTAAACCATTGTATAAGTGTTCCCCCAGCACTTAGAAGGCTCTTGGTCTTTGATAAGCCATCCCTGAATCTTTCTGAGCATCCTGCATAGCTTGCTTCTCTGTGGCATCCCTGAACCTGGGGTACAGAATTGTGTTTCTCCAGGTGCAATACTTACGTTGTCAGTAAAAACAACTCCAAGCTTCCAGATATGGTACTTCATGTCTATGGAACTTAGCCTAGAGAAGAACACGTGATTTTTAAACTTACAAATGTCAAGAGGTAGTTAGGTGCTTAATAAGGGGGGAAAAGTAAGTTTTTTCTTCTCTCAGGTTTAATAACCTAAATATGGCTCTCAGCTTTATCAAGTTGTACGTGTTCCCCATGAGACAAGAGAATGGTTGAATCATATAGCCTGAATTTTTTTTTCTTTTTTCTTTTTTTTTTTTTTTGAGACGGAGTCTCGCTTTGTCACCCAGGCTGGAGCGTAGCGGTGCGATTTCGGCTCACTACAACCTCCGCCTCCCAGGTTCAAGCGATTCTCTTGCCTCAGCCTCCCAAGTAGCTGGGACTACAGGTGCCCATCACCATGCCAGGCTAATTTTTTTTTTTTTTTGTATTCTTAGTAAAGACAGGGGTTTCACTAAGTTGGCCAGGCTGGTCTCGAACTCCTGACCTCGTGATCCGCCCACCTCAGCCTCTCAAAATGCTGGGATTACAGGTGTGAGCCGCTGCGCCAGCCCAACCTGAAAATTTTAATTAGACTTTCTCTTTCAGCTCTATAGGGCACAAAAATGTGTTGGTTTTCAAATTTTTAAAGCAGTGCTCTCCCAATATGTGAGAACCTAGAAGCAACACCTAAGCCAGACCAGAGCCTGAGAGAACAAAGCCATGGTTGTGACTTTTCCCTCAAGCAACTGAAGAGGAATGGAAAAACAAAGGATCTGTTTTAGCTGCTTTGGATTTTAACTCCTAAGTCTTTTGTACCATGACACCAGAGAAGCCGCCTCTGCTTTGGTCTCTTCTACTGGGCTGAAGTCAAGAGCATTTTTGTCCAAACCCAGAAGTTCAGCAATGCGTTCTGCTCCGTAGAGATCTCCATACTTGTTGATCACCTGAAGCAAAGGATGACAGGGTGAGCTCAGGCCACACGCCACCACCAAATATTTTCTAGCTCTGGGCTCTTCAGAGCTTTGCTGCCCTATGGGCAGTCTTCCAAGGGGTAGATTAAGACATGGTTCAAAACGCAGAAAAAACAGAAAAGCCAGAGAAAAAAGCAATGAAGACAATTAAATGATAACTGTAAAAAACAACATCTACTATGCAGAAAACCATGAGGATTGTGTTCACTTGTTTAAGGCAGATGAGTGTATGAATGAAGCCAAAAACCTACATATGCTCATATCCAACCCCTTCTGTGACTTACTCTTCTTGAGATATTATCATAAAAGTAGCATCACATTTACTCATGTTTGTATGTGGGGAACTTAAACATAAACCAGTTTTTTTGTGAGCACGGAGCTCACCCCCACTAACAAGGCATACCTTTCTCTTTACAAACTTGTCCCAGTAGTTATTAGGAAAAGATCTGAAAAAGAAAACGAAAAAGGTTGGTTCTTCATTCTTAACATCAAGGAAAACACATCAAGAAACTTTTCAGCGTGAGTGCCTGGATCTGGGACCTTTTTGATTTGTGTCCTGCTCACCAATGAATTCAAGATCTGATTGAAGTTCAGAGTCATCACAGGTCTACTGAGTCACATCTGGTTTCACTACTTTGTATTGGCTTCTGAAACACTCAGAAGGCCACGGGGCAGTTTCTGCCTCAGAGTGATGATTTGGAGCCACGAACTGTGATGACAGAGACAGATGTATGTTTCTAAATCCTTTCCCTAATCCCAGTATAACCAGAAACAAAATGCTACAGAAAACACAGGTGTTCCATTCAATGAGTCACGACTTTATGTCAGCTGCTGGGGTAGATAATGGGGATGCGGGATGTGGGATGTGGTGGAAAGTGCAAAGTCCCTAACTTCATGGAGTTTCCAGTCTAGGAATCACCTTTAGTTTATTTACATTGGATTTTTTCAGCTGAGGGCTTTTCCACTCTCTTTTCTATTTCCACGTAATGCCGCAGGGCCTGCTTTCCTCCGGGAGTCGGATCCCTCTCTTTTTTGGAGGTGGTTCTGTACCATCCCCTAACATCCCCAGAGAGAGGATCTTTCTTCTGTCTGTAGCTTGTACCAGCTCCACTGCAAATATTTCTTATTGTTAAAGTTAAGAAAGAACTGTCGTCTTCGGGAATGTTGGCAAAAACCATTGCAACTATGTTGTTGCTATCCAGACTGAACTGAATCCTTCCTGTGGGAGTTCCTTGTAAGGCTGCGTTGCAGCCTAGGAGCCTCTGGCCTTTGGTGCATGCATTCTTACTGTCGTTTTCCTTTATTTGATTCATTCTTTTTGGTTCTGGAACACAACAGCTCCCTATTCTCCAGAGACCACCCAAGTTGGTGATAAGGAAATGAAGACCTCCCACTAATCACTGACCTCTCAGAAGAATAACCCCAGCAAAAGCCGCCTCTCCCCCAACGGGGTGGCCGTATTTTTTTTCTTTTTGGCTTGTTTTTGGTTTGTTAAAGCAGTTTCTTTGTCTTAAACATTTAAATGCCACTTGAAAGCAAAAACAAATGCTGGTGTTACAGAGTCAACCGCTAATATTTTATCTCTGGGGGATGAAAATAATTATTTTGACTTTCTTCCTTGTACGTTGCTGCTTGATATTTTATGCACCGCATTTAAATGGAAAATAAAACAAATAAAAATCAAGCCATGCTCTCTCTGCCACACCGATACCGCCTTTCTCTTAAATCATTTCTACAAATGGTCTGTAACATACAACTCAGCCTGGTCGTATTTTGTTCTAAGCACAAGATTCCACAAGTGATACTGAAGGGCCAAGGACCACAGGCTCTGGGCATGACCCTTTCACAGATACGGTCTCACCTTCATCTGAGCATTCGGACTTTCTCGTCCCCTGACTAGGTATGCAAACTCCTTGAAGGTAGAAAACAGATTTTTCCTTGTTACTAGTCCTTAAAGTGTGGCACAGAGAGCAGACCTTCAGAAGGAAAGCAGATACAGAAAGAGTACATCTATACGTGAATGTTCAGGGAAGAAGTACAAGATGCTCAACCCATTTAGTAATCGGGGAAATGTACAACGAGGTGCCATTATACACCTACTAGATCAGCAAAATTATTGGCCAGTAAGTGCCAGCAAAGAAGTAGAGAAGTAGAAACTAATATAGTACCGTTTGGAGTATAAATTGGAACAAACATTTTGCATGTCCTACTATTCGGCAAATTTCTCTCCTGGGTATATACGCTAGAGAAATTCTTCGACTTGTGTATCAGGTATAAGAATGTTCACTGTAGCACTGTTTATAAAAGCCAGAAACTTTAGAAAACAAGTTGAAATATTTACCATCAGGAAGATAGATAAATGTGATAATATACATGATGGAAAATGCTACAGCTTTGAAAATGAACAAACTATAGCTACATACATCAGCATAGGTGAGTTTCCAAACATAATGATAAAAAAATTCAAGTGATAGTATAATGTATATAGTATAATTCCATTTATATTAAGGTCAAACTAGTCAAAATATAGGGACAAATACCTAAGTGGGAAAACTATAAAGCAGGAGAATGAATATCACTAATATCACTGATTGCTAATTATTTCAGAATTAATATTACTAACCACTAATGAACATCAAAAATGTAGATAGCTGTGGGTTGGGAAGATATGATCAGGGAGGACAATACAGGGGATTTTTAAGTTCTCGGTAATGCTCTATTTTTTAACCTTTTTGGTTTATAACTATACTATAAAATGTACATATACATTTTATATGTTCTTATTTATGTGTGCTTAACAATATAAAAGTAAAAATTTTAAAAAGAAAGCTCCCATGACATATAGTTAACTGAAAAAAATCAAGTTACAAAACATGAACGTGTACTATGATGCCATTGTGAAAAAAATTAAACAGTGGTCTACCTAAAATTTAAAAAAATAGCTATTTATTGATGCATTTCCTTCTCATGGACGTTTAAGCCACTCTAAGTAAAAAATATTGGCAAATACCTTTGTTGGGACACTTTAGCGTACTTGTCTCATTATCTCCTTAGGATACATTTCTAGAAATTGAACTGCCTTCTTTTTTTTTTTTTTTTTTTTTGAGATGAAGTCTCGCTCTTTCGCCCAGGCTGAAGTGCAGTGGTGTGATCTCAGCCCACTGCAACCTCCACCTCCCAGGTTCAAGTGATTCTGCTTGCCTCAGACTCCCAAGTAGCTGGGATTACAGGCACCCACCACCACGCCCAGCTGATTTTTTTGTATTTTTAGTAGAGACGGGGTTTCACTGTGTTGGCCAGGCTGGTCTCGAACTCCTGACCTTGTGATCCACCCGCCTCGGCCTCCCAAGGTGCTGGGATTACAGGCATGAACCACTGCGCCCGGCCGAAAGTAAACTGCCTTCTTACTGGGGACTTTTAGGCCATATCCCCTTGTATAACAAGACATAAGCATTACTGATGATTGCACAAAGCTTACCAAAGGATTTAATAGTGTCTAAGACTTCTGGAATGTAATGACAAAGCATCAGAAACAGTGCTTTTCCTTGTGTGAGAAGACTGGCAGGGGACCCGCAGGCAGGGACAGGCTAAGGATATAAGGATGGGCCCGTTCACATTTTCCCCCTTCTAAGAGAAGAGCCTTCCTTTTCTGGAGAATATGAAGAAATATGCTTAGTTGGACCTTTGCAGAGCTGCTTCTCAGTTTGCCTGATCATCTTTGGATAGGACACAGTTTTCTTCCCCTGGAGTCAGGGTTGCTGTTTCTTAACATGCCTAGCTTAATTGGCACACCTGAGTTTCAACACAGTCACCTTTGTTTACTTGTTTGACCCTATTTCTTTTCTTTTACCACATTAATTTATCTTGAAAGTATCACTTACTTTGTGAATCAACTGTCATTGGAGCGTGACGTTTGCTAATGGTGATGGCCAGTTTTTGGATAGTTAGGGGAAAGGGAATGAGTGACAGCTTAATGCCTACCACGTGCCAGGCATGTGCCAAACATTTGCCACATACATTCATTGATCCTCTGCAGGACGATATTCTCGTCCCTCTATTACTGACGAAGAAACTAAGGCTAAGAAGGCTTGATTACCTTGTGCAAGTTCACAGACCAATAAGCTTCAGGGCCTTGGTGTTGCCTGCCTGTCAATCAGTGCTCTTCCTTCTTCCCACCACAGCGCTGCATGCCTACAAGAAGGCAGGTTTGCCTCCACAGGTCTTCACATCCCTACCAGACAGCTCTATTTACCTGCCCATATAAGTGCCTCTCAATCTTATGTTAAGAGGAGGTCTCTTACCAAGCAGGCTATTTGGTTAAGAAGACTTCAGGCCAGGCGTGGTGGTTCACGCCTGTAATCCCAGCACTTTGGGAGGCCGAGGTGGGCGGATCACCAGGTCAGGAGATTGAGACCATCCTAGCTAACACAGTGAAACCCCGTCTCTACTGAAAATACAAAAAAAGTAGCCGGGCGTGGTGGCGGGCGCCTGTAGTCCCAGCTACTTGGGAGGCTGAGGCAGGCGAATGGCGTGAACCTGGGAGGCAGAGCTTACAGTGAGCTGAGATCGTGCCACTGCACTCCAGCCTGGGTGACAGAGGGAGACTCCGTCTCAAGAAAAAAAAAAAAAAAAAAAAAAAAAAGAAGACGACTTAAGAGATGGCACAGTTATAGCAGTGCTGTGCCATGGAAGGCTATGGAAAAGCTGAAGCTGATCAACTGGATCTCTAGACTCCTTGGCCACTTAAGCCCTGGAAACACTGTGTGACTCGAACACGGAGAACCAGTTTAAGCAATATTGTACTGGACTGTCTGGTCTAAATCAAATATACGCAGTACCTTCTGATAATATCTTCTGTCCCTGTTAAACTAATAGAAGTCTATACAAGTATTTGATAGGCAGTAAGTGGCTTTATTGAAGAGGCAAGGGAGAAAAGTCCCAGAAACCAAAAGACAGTTTGTATTAACCAGTTTTAAGGCCAGGAGGAAAGAGTTACTCTATTTACAGTAGAGACTCCATCTCCTTTTTAGGTTGAGGTAGAGGGACACTCACGGTGTGTTGATCACCAAGCGGTCCCACTGCCCCTTGATGTCATCTTCAGATGGCTGTTCGGTGATATATAGGCCATCGAACTCCAGCTTCCTGGCGATTTCTTTTTCCCTTTTGAATACCACCAAAGGCACCTACGAGTGGGAAGACAATGGTTACTCAGAGCAGGCTTTGTGATTAAAGCACGTGCTCCCAGGTATTTGTCACAAATTAACCCTCCAACTTCAGAGCAGCAATCTCCTTATAGTGGAATTATTAGGGCGCCTAGTTGTGGGATCAAAGCCCGATGAATCTCTTTGGCTAAATACCCCTACCTCTTTAAACCTGATCTAATTTGGGTCACCCTTTAAGTTTTCAGTTAGATAGCTAATATTCATACAAACTAGACTCCCTGACCGATGCTAGTGTGCAGGCCATGCCTAGATGAGCCCCAGGGCTGAATGAGTTAGGGCTCCTAAGACTCCTCGGCTGGAGGTGAACCAAGATTTAGAAAGGACAATAAACCATTCTACAGGATGGATGCCACAGGAATAGGATGAAATGTTCCAACTCCCTTTAATGTACAAGGCCATATTTATCTCCTGGCTTTGAAGGTGAGTTCACGAAACATGGTTTCATAGTTAGAATGAGAGGATTCAGTCTTTCTGTATTCAAGTTTTCTTCCTGAGATTCTGTCCGTAAAGAGCTCCTTCCAGGTAGTGGCATACTTCTCTCCTACTATCACTCTCCATTCTTTTATAATTGGAACTTTTATTTTAGACTAGATATAGTGGTATGGCTATAAGGACCTACTGCCAAAGGGGAACCCAGAAAGGGATTGGAAAATAATCCACTTGCCCCAGCCATCACTAAGTGCACACACACTCCAAGCATGGGACAGTTAATGAGGCCAGAGGATACTGCTGAAATCCTAGGAAATGAGAAGTCACAACTGACACAGCTCTTCCAGCCAGAAAAGCTTAATTCAGAGCTAGGGCGTCTCATCTCGTCATCTCAGCTGAGATGCCACTGGTTACCTGGCAACATCCTTGACACCTTCATCTCCAAACCCATGATATGCATGTACCGCACATCGCTTTTGTCCAAAACAAAAGAACAAAATTCAGAGAGTGATTTGTAAAGAGTTACCTCTTGCCCTGTTTTTCTTTAGAATCATGAAATAACACTGATAACATGACAAGCTCACGATAGGAAGGTGACCAAGGCTAGCAGCCACTGCACACTGTGAGCACCTGATGATGACTGTTAGTGCACAGATGATGTGGGAGGTGAGGCAAAGCTCAGCGACCGACTAATGCCTGCTGTGCTCTGAATGACTCTGAAGAACAGCAGCAATATCAAGTTGCAGAGGGGTGCTCATCTCTGGGATTCCAAACATTCCCCTTCAATCTTCTAGAAGTTTGTATACCCTCGTAAACAGAACTTCCACATTCTTTACTTGCTAAATAGTGTTTCTTTTTTGTTTTCTCCAGGTCACAGTATAATCTGTACTCCATCTAATAAGCTGAACTCTAGGATCACAAACTAAGGAGCAGCAGCGAACATGCTTGAGGGTTTACTATGTGTTCTGAGTACATTTACACATACTACCACATTTAATCCCCCCAGCAACTTTAGCAACAATACTCATTTTTTTTTAAGATCGATTTTTATTTTTCTTTTATTATATAAATTACCAATAAAATCCTGACCTGGGAATCAAAAATTTAATATAACCTCAGTTTAACACCATTAAATAAGCTAACTCACAGAGTAATACTGGAATGTTACCCAAATAATAAAGTAGGCAAATGGCCAATTATTACATTCCCTATTTCAAAAAAGAGGCATTAAGCATTCATGTCATAAGTTTATTGACAAACATATCTAGTATGCCATATGAGTTAGAGTTTGATCCATTTCCAGAGGCTGCATCTCTTAAAATGCTCTTCATATCTGTTAAATGGATGAACTGAAACATCCTTATGTTTTAAGCAGTTGGGGTCTTACTAGAAGGAAGGGTGTAGCAAATACAGATCCAAAGTACAAACACATCTTAGCTAGTAACGTCCACTTGTTTTCCACTGAAAATGGCAGATTCTTCCCAGGGACCTCCTCATAGTGGCTCCTACAGACCACAGAGGTTGTGAACCTCCGGACACTCTGGCCCAACATAGCGCTGCTGGAAGCTCTGCGAAAGGCGCAGACCGAGGACGGATGAAATGGCGGCACCTCACCAAGACCTTGTTTTCACGACCTTGTTCTGCCGTGCTCAAGGACCAAAAGGAAAGATGGGAAAATAACAATACTCATTTTTACGAATGAGAAGATAGAGGACTGGGAGTTTAAGTGGCAGAGTTGTGAGTTCAACCCAGGCAGCCTGGCTCCAGAATTTGCACTTTCATAGTTGCAATGGAGTCCTTAGTGTGGCCCAGGGCACAAGGTCTCTTCAGCACGGCAGCTGGGCTTCCTACACGACACTACAGTTCACTGGGGGAAGAAAGGACCACAATATAGGAAAATATTTCCTGGACTCTTCCCAGGAAGAAGATGGCTTGCTGTACTTAAGGAGACTTTCTACTCAAGAGAAGGAAGAAAAAACTGTAATGAGAAAAGCAGTGAGAAAAACACAATTACGATGTAGCAGAACTAGAACTGGACTTGGGACACCAAAAATTGAATGACTGAAGATTGACATAACTGTAGTGGTTGTGAATACGGCCCCAAGGAACCATGCCTCCTGGAATTCATGCCTTGGCGTAGCGCCTCTCCCCTCTACCATGCAGCAGTGAATCTGGGATGGCCACGTGACTTGCCTTAAACCACAGAATGCAATGGAAATGACACTGTGCCAGTTCTGGGCCTAAGACTCAGGAAGGCTTAGCAGCTTCCACCTCCATGCTCTTTGTGGAAACCCAAGCCATCATGCAAGAAGTCTAGCTACCCTACTGGACAGAGCATGTGGAAAGGCCACATGGAGAAGGAGATGCTCTGAATGTACAAGGAGAGAAAGAGGGAGCGAGAGAGAGGCCCAGCTACCCCAGCTGAGCCCATCCTTCCAGTTGTCCCCCCATGGAGCTGCCAGGCATGGGAAGGTGCCCTCTTGGCCATTCCAGCCCAGCTGAGCTCACAAATGGCTGCAAATGTAGCCCCTTTACATACAACAGAGGAACTGCCCAAATGTGCCAGTCATCTCACAGAATCAGAGAGATAAACAGTTGTCATTTTAGACCACTAAGTTTTAGAGTGATTTGTTATGCAGCAACAGATAACTGAAAACTAACATATCAGTAAGCTTTCTTCTGAGATCTTGGTTACTGCCTAATGAAAAGGTGTTTTTATAAAAATTTCAACATCAATTCAAAGATCAGAAGACTCTCTCATAACTAGCTCTCATGTGACTTAGCCTGATGACTCTATTTCTATGAAATTCAACAAGAGGTACCTGCAATGGGACTCCTAGCGCAAGGCTTCTTGAACTTGAAAGTGCGTACGAATTGCCCAGTGATCATGCTAAGTGGTAGATTCTGAGTTAAAAGACTTGGGGGCTGGGCTCAGTGGCTCACGCCTGTAATCCTAGCACTTTGGGAGGCCGAGGCAGGTGGATTACCTGAGGTCAGGAGTTCAGGACCAGCCTGGCCAACATGGTGAAACCCTGTCTCTACTAAAAAATACAAAAATTAGCTGGGCGTGGTGGCAGGCACCTGTAATCCCAGCTACTTGGGAGGCTGAGACAGGAGAACTGCTTGAACCCGGGAGGCGGAGGTTGCAGTGAGCCGAGATTGTGTCACTGCACTCCAGCCTGGGAGACAAGAGCGAAACTCCATCTCGAAAAAAAAAAAAAAAGACCTGGGATGAGGTCTGAGACTCTGCAGGTCTAGGCAGCTCCCAGGTGATGCGCTGCTGCTGCTCCACAGAACTTACAAAGACCTTTACAAATAGCAAAGTCTTACAGCAAAGGGCTGGCTGGGCTCATAAAGGACACTTCTTCCTCAAGGAGTCAGATTAGATCCAGAGTGGCCAACAGCTCACCTTCAGGCAGTAGTAGCCCACCACGCAGACTAGAGAGATGATGGTGTGGATGACGGCCAGGGCCCGCAGCGTTGGTGCCATATACCCAGTGCTCTCCTGAAGGACAAAGAACACCATCGCTTCTTCCTCTTCCTCATCATTAAATGAATTCCATAGGTTTGCAACATCCTCTGTCTCTTCTTCTAAAGGTTCTTCAGTGACCTGGCCCAAAACACACACTTACTTATTAAACATCAAAAGAACCTCAGCCATTGGGCACTCCTCAAATATTTTAGATTGTTAGCATATGCTGTACAAATAGTAGTGACTCAACATTACTTGCTGAATGAATGAGGTTTTTAGGTAACTTATGACTAGGAATCACCCAGTATCTCTAATAATTGCAAACAAACTTTTAAAAAGGAGACAAAAACCTATCTCTTGAAAAGAAAGCAAAAAAAATTAAAATTAGGAAACTTTTACTACATATGCTTATAATCCTTATGCCACAGAAGGAAATACTGTGATCATGCTGTGGCCTGAGAGGAGGCTGAGACACACACACACACGAGCATGAAGCATGTGTGTGCCCGCTCCCCCACCCACCACTGCCACCCAGCCAGAGACTCAGTATTTTCCATTCTTTCTGAGATGCCATTTACATTCATGGCTTCAGCTGCTATTCTTACACATATGACTCTCAAATCTACATCTTTGAGGCTTTGTCCTGTAGCTCCAACTGCTTGCTGGCTGTCTCCCCTTGGCTGTCTGTCTGAAGTCACCACAACCTCAACGTGTTGAAAACCAAGCTTTGCCTCTCTTGGCTATAGACTTCCATTTTTCTTTTATGGGCAACAGAAGGTCATTAGTTTGAGGAGTGGAAAGTTGAGGTGGATAAAACAATGTTTCATACAAATTAGATTGGTGGTTTTAAGTAGAAAGGGAGAGAGGCAAGAGACAGAAAAGCCAGTTCAAGACTATGTTGAGAATTCAGGACCCTTCATTAATTCATTGCACTAACAATTATTACATGCCTACAGCATGCAAGACCCACTTGCCAATGTTCAAAACCTTCATTTAACTTGAGCAGTCCCCTCTCTTTCCAAATCCTGTGAATTTTTCCTTTATAACGCTTCTAACAAATAGGCTAGCTATAATGCCTCTTGGTTACCTTATTCCTTGAAGAAAGAATGAATTGTGTTTATTGTTCATTTTGAAATACCTTGTGGTTCCTAATAAAGGGTCTAGCTCATGGTAGATGCTCAGCAAGTATCTGAAGACTAAATTTAAGTAACAACTAAAATAAGCATGAACGATTGAAATAGTCCCCTAACTGGCTCCCTTGTCAGTAGTCTCTCCACTGCTAGAAACTGGATTCCTTTTAGAAGCCAATGTCTTAGAAATTTGCTACCTATTAGAATGTTTGCTACAATTAAGAACACAAGTTCTGTCATGATTCTTTTTCTACACATAGTATACTTAGTACACAGCATATTTAGCAAATAACCCCTGAATGAAGTATCACCTTATAAAAAAGCAGGATGAAGTTGATAGCGAAGGCTACAAACAGAGCGAGGAACCTCAGGTTGTAGAAATTCCTGGCCAGGTAATGCTGCAAAGAAAAGGACAGGCAGAAGTAGAAGAGCTTTGGAAGGAAAAGAGAGCTTCCTACTTTTACACAGAAGGTCAATTCTGGTTAGAAGTTCACACATGACTCGTCCTTCTCTTGGATGACCCGTCTTCTAGGGCAACCCTGGCATTCTTTTTTTTTTTTTGAGACGGAGTCTCCCTCTGTCCCCCAGGCTGGAGTGCAGTGGCGCAATCTCGGCTCACTGCAACCTCTGCCTCCCGGGTTCACGCCATTCTCCCGCCTCAGCCTCCCGAGTAGCTGGGACTACAGGCGCCCACCAACACACCCAGCTAATTTTTTTGTATTTTTACTAGAGACGGGGTTTCACCGTGTTAGCCAGGATGGTCTCGATCTCCTGACCTCGTGATCCGCCCATCTTGGCCTCTCAAAGTGCTGGGATTACAAGCATGAGCCACTGTACCCGGCCAACCTTGGCATTCTTAACACAGCCGTGGCATGACAGTGTCATGTCATGAACATGGAACCAAAATGTTGATTTAAAAAAAAGTTGCTTAGAATTGCTATAAGGAATCCTGCTGTGGCTTATTGCTCAGGGAGCCAAAGGCCTAAACACGCCACCAGCAGAGGACTCGAGCCTTGCCTTGAAGTGCTGTGTGTATGCGTATTCACAGCAAACAGTCTGTTAAGAAATTATAAGTAATCTAGGCTCGCAGAAGACCCTGGCCACTCCCAACCTGGATGTAGCCATTCTGTGGCCTCAGGCGGCAATGTGTCCTCATTGCTTTCCGAGTTACAGTTCCAGGAGCCTCGTCTTCTCCCTTGTTGGAAGCAACATTCCCATTCTTGCTGCCATGTTCCCCAGAAAAATCGGCATCCACAGACTGGAGTAGAAGCTGCCTGGGTAAAGTTCGCAATCTCTCTGGGGGAGCCCTCACCAATGGCGCTAGGGAAGGTGTGGTCCTGGCCTTCAGCCACTATACCTCAGAGGGCAGTGTATCCGAGAAAGAATATTACAAGCTGTTCTAAGGTTTGATTGCCCATAGAACAGTCAGGTTTGAAGGACTAGTGTGGGAAGCTAACATAACAGGAACATTCCTTCTGATTCCCACATGATCAAACCACTCCTGAACTTCTGGACCAGGATCAGCTAAGTCCCCACATAATAGACATAAAGGACTAGGTAGAAAGAGGTGTTCCTGCTCTCCTGGTAAGGAAACAGGTGAGAGAGGACACCCTGCTGATAGCAGAGCTGTTGGAGGACTGTGGTTCTTTCCAGGCTCTCCCCCGTTTCTTTTCCTCCAACAGAAAAGGAACAGGTAGAGACATGGGAAGAAGAAAGTGTAGGAATGAGAAAGGGAAGGAAGTGTCACTGACCAAACAGTGAAACAAATCAGCGGCCCCTCTCTGCCATCTGCCTGGGCCAATGCCTGTACCATGGACAGGGCCAAGGCCGGAGCACTTACCAGTAACTTGGTCTGATAGATGTCCAGCCCTTTAAAGAAATTGGCTGTGAAAGCTTCCGGCTTCTCAACCTTCTGACCACACCGCCGCTTCTTCTTTTTTGTCGCTTCTGTCCACAGGTACTCGGCTTGCTCCTCTTCTTTGTCTTTGT
The DNA here is from genome assembly GCF_002776525.5 of Piliocolobus tephrosceles. Classification (NCBI taxonomy): domain Eukaryota; kingdom Metazoa; phylum Chordata; class Mammalia; order Primates; family Cercopithecidae; genus Piliocolobus; species Piliocolobus tephrosceles. Next base: position 154,460,102 of record NC_045439.1, read on the forward strand.
CTTCCTTCTCTCCATCTTCCATGCTGCAGAAACGGGAAACTCACTCAGCAGGACAGAAGGGAGGGCGGTCTGGCCCAAAACGGGAGACGAGATTAAAGAGAAGTCTGGGTTGAGAGGGGCAGGAGGTAGAATCATTCCTTCAGGGTGGAAACTTCAGGTCTTTATCAACCCACAGTGGCTGGACATGAAATTTATATTTAATGAGTGGCAACCACTTGGATGAACCATGATCTTGGTGTACATCAGCTATATACAAGTTTGTACTCTTCTTCTGAAATTAGACTTAACAATTTTTTTTTTTCCCCTTCTGAAGTTACCCTTTATTTTCTAAGCAATAGTACCTACTCTTCTAAGCTTCTGGCAAGATTTAATAAGATACTGTATAAAAGACCTGAGCACAGGCCTGACAAATAATAGGTATTTCATAGATATTAGATATCATTGCGGTCAATATATGAAGTTGTAAAGTCATCTGGCCAGAGAGTGAAACTCTGATCTGCTAGTGGGATTATAAACTTAGCAAGATGAATATAATGTATTTATTATATAGCTAGGGTAAAAGGAAATATACCCAGGGCTTGCAGAATAATTGCTTGCATTGATAGAAATCAAGTTTTCTTTCTTTTTTTTTTTTTTTTTTTTTTTGAGACGGAGTCTTGCTCTGTCGCCCAGGCTGGAGTGCAGTGGCTGGATCTCAGCTCACTGCAACCTCCGCCTCCCGGGTTCACGCCATTCTCCTGCCTCAGCCTCCCGAGTAGCTGGGACCACAGGCGCCGGCCACCTCGCCCGGCTAATTTTTTGTATTTTTAGTAGAGACGGGGTTTCACCCAGTTAGCCAGGATGGTCTCGATCTCCTGACCTCGTGATCCGCCCGTCTCGGCCTCCCAAAGTGCTGGGATTACAGGCTTGAGCCACCGCGCCCGGCCTGAAATCAAGTTTTCTATTCACTATAGCAACAGAATATCAGATGCTATCAATAACTATCTTTATTTTCTTTTTTCCTGTTTTTTTTTGTTTGTTTTTGAGACAGGGTCTTGTTGTGTTGCCCAGCTTGGAGTGCAGTAATGTGATCTTGGTTCACTGCAGCCTCGACCTCTTGGGCTCAAGCAATCCTCCCACCTCAGCCTCCCAAGTAGCTGTGACTACAGGTGCACACCACCATGCCCAGCAATTTTTGTATTTTTTGTAGAGATGGGGTCTCATTATTATGCCTAAGCTAGTCTCGAAGTCCTGGGTTCAAGTGATCCTCCAGCCTCAGCCTCTCAAAGTGCTGGGATTACAGGTGTAAGCCACTCTGCCTGGCCTAAGAACTATCTACCATAGCAGTTAGAGTAGTTGATGCTACCAAGAACTTACTCTGCCTTCTCGGATTCTACTTTTCCTTCTGCTTCATTTGCTGCTTTCATCTCTGCTGCCTAGACAAAAACAACAATCAGTCAAGCTTTCCTCAAAGAAGCGAGGTCATGATGATGAGACATTTTCTTGGCCATTTAATTCTTGGTCACAAATTTCAATGGCTTTTCCTTTTCATGTTTCTCCTTCTCTCAGGATCACCGAACATAAGTGTCCTGCTATATATATCAAGTGACTCTGAAGAGATGCCAAGACAAATATTTGAAACTTGAAAACTCAACCTCCCTTCTCTTACGTACTCAATTCAAAGAGGAAACTTGTGTTAGGACATAGTGAGAGCCTCATGACAGTGGTTCTACTGATCCATGGGGTCACAAAGAGATGGGACACAGATCAAACCAAGTTTGATCAGCCTGCCTCCATCTGACAGGCTTCTCCTTGCCTTGTCTTTACTCCTCTTGCCAGCATCCCAGTCCCTCTGGCTGAGGACCACTGCAGTTGGAGTAAAATTCAAGCTCCTCAACACAGCCTGTAAGTCTTGCATGATCCTGGTGTTTCTCTTCATCCCCTTCTTGTACCATGTGACTCGTGTCCCACACCCAAACACGCAGACTTCCTGGAACATTCCTGATCCTTCCAGGCGTACTTCCAGAGGATACTTAACCATATCCTCTGCCTGGAGTATGCCTGCCCCAGCTTTTCATGTGCCTGCTGCCTGTCAGGACTTGACTCAGATGACACCTTTTCCGACGCCTCCTCTACCTGTTTCTGATGGGCCTATATTAGCTGTGTAACTCATTGCATGTTCACGTGTTCTAACACGCAGCACAAATAATAATTATCTTATTTGTTGTCTTCTCCCACTAGAAGTTAAGATTCATGAAAGCAAAATTGTTGTTTCTGCTTTAAACCTATGTATTCTCCTATCCTAGAACACAGGCTGGCACATAGCAGTCCTGGAATGGGACCCTGTTATGTATCAAACTGTGTTCTAGGTTTATGGGGCTACATCAGGGAGCAAAACAGAATAATATTGTAGGAATACTGATTCTGATGTTTTCTTCCCTGAATCTTCAAACCAGCATTCTCTCCTACAGAGAACTATAGTACCTGACATTTCTCCTTCCTAGCATTCTTTATATTTGTCTTGACTTGTCCAATGCCTTTATTCACCACTAAACTGTAGGGACAGTGTGTTTCTTATTGACCACCATATTCCCAGGGCCGAAAACAGTGACAAATGCACATTAACTTTTCAACAAATAAGAATGGAATGAATGAGTGAATGAATGTTTTTGGGCTTGGATCTTTTCACACTTCTCTACTCTCTCTGATGCTAGAATGACACTGTGAATTGGATACTACAATAGAGGCGAACACCCAGAACCTTCCATGGTCAAGGGGCTCTGAATTCCTGCTATCTTGTTCACTTAATCTTGTTGACTGACATGACGAACTAACCGAATAGTGAGTGTATCACAAGGATAAAAATGTCCCAAGCATGATCAAACTCATTGAGAGGCCAAATCATAAGAGATCATTTGACCTTTTATGACACTGAGAAAGCACGGTCTCAAAAGCAAGGTCTCCTTTTATGTTACTCTTCATTTTCTATGCTTTCAGTTCACTGAATACATCTGCACAGCAGGAGAACTAACCTTCTAATAAAAGTCTGAGGCAAAGTGTTACAGGCCATCACGTTTGAATTCTACAATGTAAACTAGAAGACCAACCAATGATTAGACACTGAGATAACCATCTAAGACCAACCAATGATTAGACACTGAGGTAACCATCTAAGTCTTGATTTCTGCAGACATGTCAGAGGTGGAATTATAAGATCAGCATAATCACACCACAACCACTGTCTAATAGAGTGTTGGCCCTGGGGAAATGGTGTCAGGACTGATTACCAGATATGGTGACAAGTCTTATGCTGGGGATAAAGGAAGATGAAAGAAACAGATGACACTTACCTGAGCTTTCCTCTTCTTCTGTACAGTACTCTCTAACGTAGGGGGTTCATCCTTGCCAATAATTTCTGAGAGGTCACCCAAACCCACTTCAGGCCCATGCTTTAAGCTGCCCTCTTTCTTTGGGTGGAGTCCAAAGAGGTCTGACATGATATCTGTATCTCCCTTCTCCCCCTTTATGAAGTGTACTAGTTCAGCGCTGATACCTGGCTCCATCACCTCTGCCCTCTCAGCCTCCATGGTGTCATCATGGATACCAAATTGGGTTGGGTCAGGCATGTCACCCAGGATCTTGGTCACTCTGATGTTCTTTGCCCCTTCTACCAGGCCCCCTCCAAACACTGTGCTCCAGAGGATCTGAAAGATTCCTCCCAGGATGGTGAAGAGCATCTGGAATAGCCCCAGGAACAGCATCCAGAAAAAGGAGCAGAGCACCTTCACCAGCTCCTTCGCAGTCATCTTTTTCACATTCCTGTACTGCTTCCTGAGGTTCTTCAGGGTTGCTCTCTTCAGAAAGTCGGCGACATTCCTCTTCACAGAGGCACAGGCCATTGCAAATGCAGAGGCTGGCTCGAAAGACCCGTCTTCCTCCTCTTCACCCGCAATTTCTAACGCGTAAGAAGAATCTTCCTCTTCTTCCTCCTCTTCTGGCCTGTCTGCTGAATCGGATTCAGAGATCTGAGATGCTAACTGCATTTCAAAGATGGTGTCCTCACAGAAGTTCACAAACAGCTCCATCTTTTCCTGCTCCCCACCTTCGTTGACAACATCAAAAATGAACTGTCGCTTAGATTCCTTCACCTGGGGCTTCTCCCACTGAGTGCGACTGGACTCACTGATTTCAAAATAAACACGCTCAATTTTCTTGGCCCCACCCATGATCTCGATGCGTCCTAGGTAGGGTTCGAAGTAATTTAGCACACTTTCTGCTGGGTCCAACAGACACTTCAGGCGGGAATCGTTTGGCATGTGTTCAGAAAGATTTGTCAATAACACAGCCACATTAAACCCTATGTCCTTGGCCGGCTCATGGAACCGGTCTACAAAATCAATGTAATTAAACATGTCATTCTCATCAGCTTCTGCACACGAAAGGAGAAAGTCAATCTCTGACTGCGTGTACTGCTTTTGCCCTTCCATGGCCTTCTGGAATTCTCTTTTGGAGATAATTCCTTTACCATCTGGGTCGTATTCTTTGAAGGTGTCTGAGCTGGTTAAGTCTTTAAGTTTCAAGAACATGTCAAAGAATTTCAAGATCATTTCTACATTGGCAGATGATTCTACCAGTGTGTCAACCATCTGCTTGCCAATGGTGCCATTTACCACATTCCCTGTGAGGCAGGTTCAAAAAGACATACAAATATATAAATAAACCCAAGCCATCATGTAAATTGTCAGGTAGCTAGTTTTAGAAGACTTTTGTGCCAAATTAGTCAGCTCTTCTCTGACCGTGATGATGTAGGAGGGAGCAGCAAGCCATAAAGACTACACCACTAGGAGCCAAGGGGGAAAGAGACAAAGGGAAGAAGGAGGTGGCCACACCACTGCCTTTAACATGGCTGGGGGCCTGGGAAGTGGTTTCATTATCAGATTATCGGGGACACATAGGGATACATGGTGTCCCTCTGATCCCCTTAGACCTAGGAGGGTGCCCAACTAGATGGCTGGCATACACACTGGCAGCCAGATGTGTTGAAAAGCAATGGGGAGAGGGAGAGGATAGGGAAGAGCAAAGCTTGGAGGTTTTCCCCAGTTCATTCTGGCTTTCCTACTGATAGAAAATCAATTGATTTCAGGCTTCGTCCATCAGGCCAGGTGCCCCTCATTTTATTTTTTGTTTCTGAAAATTTGGCTTTCTGACCAATGTCATATGGCATCAGTGACCTGCCAGAAGGATAATCTGCAGGATCAGTAAGGTTAGTGCTCAGACCAATGACAGTTGTGTGAAGGCCTAGTTATACCAAACAGCCCAACCTTCCAGGAGGGACAGAAGCATCACCACCATGTCCTGAAGGAGATCCAAGAGTTCCTTCAGCAGCTCGATCTGACTGGAATCCTAGAACAGAAACAGGAGATACCCCTGAGCTATCTGATCCCTCGGTAAAGTACAGGGCAGTGAGCAAGAAGAGCCTGCTCTGGAAAGGTTAGGTGCAGGCTGCATCAGTGTCGGGAAAGAGCTTCCTTCTCATTCTCAATGAGGATGCCTTATCGTCCACTGTTTGCAGCACCGGGAGACTCACTGTAGCAGGACTCATCCAACAAAGCTCCTTTACATTTTTCCTTTTATTAGTACAGTGTGGCAGACATACCAAGTGTTGTCCAAAACTTCTGAACAACCCAATGCACCAAAGAGCCTTCAGGTATCTCTGGTAGCTTATGCTGTCATTTTCTACGCTGGAGAACTAGCAGTGAGCTTTATGGGCACACTGCACATCTGGTAAAGGTGTGAAGGTTATAATCACCAAGTGGGTTCTCCTTTCTTTCCGGATTAATTTAGAGTCTCCTAATTCTAGGTGGTGGTGATCTGGGTGCCACTTGTCCCTTTAATGGAATAAAATGGAGGCTATTCCTCTGGATGGTTTTGATACTAGTCTGTTTGGTTTTAATTTCAGCAATGCAGGAAGAGCATTGCTAAGCTAACTCCACACTTTTATACCCTACGTCACAGTAGAAAACAATTCTTGGAAGATCTGAGGTGGGCAATCTGGAGATTCAAATAAAAATGTATTCTGAGTCACATACCTTTTACAGACCCCCACTCAAAAAAAAAAAAAAAAAAAAAAAAAAAAAAAAAAAAAAAAAAAAAAAAAAAAAAAAAAAAAAAAAAAAAAAAAGGAAAAAAATAAAAACCCCAAAACCAAACACCCAAGCATAACTCTTTGCCTAGCCCTTCAGCTTTCAAAGGAATCTTCATCACCTATGGTGTGTACCACAGCTATGTACAAAATATCACAGAAGTGTAGGATATCAGAGCTGGGAAGAAACCTCAGAGATCACTTATTCTAACTTTGAATATTTTAGAGATGATGAAACCAAAACCAGAAAGGGAAAGTGGCTTTCCAAAAGTCACTGGTGAGGAGGTGGCAGGGCCAGGGCTCTCGTCTCGAGACTCTGCACCACACTGCCCAGCTGACGTAGGAATGGACATCTTACTGTCAAATTGGCAGCCCTCCCAGGAACTCTCTCCTCCCATAAGGCCAGAGTCAAAAGGGGAAAAATGAAAGGTTAAATAGCACATTCCAGAAGAGAGGAGGCAGATGTGACAGCCTTGAAAATTTCAGATACACATGATTTAAGTTAAAGCTGCAAATGTTACTCTCATCAGCTTCAAATACCTCCTGAAGGCCTCCCTCAGGTGTTACCATGGAGAGAGGCAATACACTGCGACATATGCTACATTTATTTGTTCATAATAAATGCTCTGAGCGGTTCTGATTCATCTTGCCAGAGAGATGGGGAGTGAGAAGGAGCGGCAGAGACAGGGAGGGAGGGAGGAAGGAAGCAGGGGTGAGAGAGAAGAGGGATGTGGATTACAGAGACATGCAACATGGGACAGATGGATGGATGGGGCTGGTAGAGAGTCCTTATAAGTTGACGAAACAGTGACAAGGAAGCAGAAAGGATTAGCACCATAGAAAGCAAATGTCGAGGCAATAATAAAAAGGGTAGGTTGGTGAGACACAAAGAAGGAAGCTGCGTTCATGCCAAAGCCTGTCTGGGACTCCCCACCGGAGGCATCGGTTTCTGTCTCCCATTTTGGCCTTCAGTTTAAAAAACTGAGACCTAATATGCATGACTTGTCCAGCCTTTGATCAAGCAGCCACATCACAATGGGAACACCAAGGAGTGAGGACCGACTTAGCATTTCACAACAATGACACATGCAGGGAATGGGCCACAGTACCTGAGACAGTTTCATCTGCATATTAGCAAAGACATGGAGGAAGCCAACCACGGCGTCCCACAGCCTGCTGTGAGCCAGGCTCTGCTGATTACCAACGCAAGGGCCCTGTGGAGAAGAGGACATTCTTATGTCACTTCAACATCACAAGCTGCGCCGAAACCTGCCTAGCAAGGGCATCTGATACCTACTTATATGAGCGGACAGACTTTCCAAAAGTCAAGTATTTCACAGCTCGGTATTTTCCCAAGATACTACTTTTTTCTTTTCCTGATTATAGGATACCATATCTAGGAAAAACCACTAGGGATTTCACAGTCCAGCGATTTTCAGAGACTTTCTTTTAGCCTCAGAATGAGTTCTTAAAATGAAAGCTTACACTGGAGAACAATATTTAAAACAGGGAAATGCTGTGGTTGACACAGGGCTGAAGGGCACGCTCCCCACCCTCACCTTGGCCTCAGAGGCCTTTGGAGGGACTCAAGGGTGCTGTGAAGCAGTGTGAAAACCAGGCCCTCATGTGCCTATTGTTTCCAGGCAAAGTTACACATGCTGATAACCACACGGCTATCTAATTAAGTAACAACAACAAAAAAAATCTGTGTAATAATCTAAGCATTCAACCACTTCTAGGATTTTCTTATTAGCCTAAACTTCAGATATAATAGCATCTCTAACAAACTTTTCTGAAAGTCAAATGTAGAGGAATAACTTAGTTTGCATTTTCCATGTTAATAATCTCACTGTGTGTGTGTGTGTGTGTGTGTGTGTGTGTGTGTGTGTTTAAGACAGTCTCTCTCTGTCACCCAGGCTGGAGTGCAGTGGCATGATCTCGGCTCACTGCAACCTCTGCCCACTGGGTTCAAATGATTCTTGTGACTCAGCCTCCCAAGTAGCTGAGATTACAGGCATGTGCCACCATGCCTGGCTGATTGTTTTGTATTTTTAGTAGAGACAGGGTTTTGTCATGTTGGCCAGGTTGGTCTCAAACTCCTGGTCTCAAGTGATTCACCTGCCTTAGCCTCCCAAAGTGCTGGGATTACAGGCATGAGCCACAGTGCGTGGTCAATAATCTCACTATTTTTGAAGATCATTACTGAGCCAACATTTCTTATCTTTTCTTTACAGTCTATTTTTTTCTACCCTTTAACCAATCTCCGAATTAGTAAGAAAGTTCTAAAAGGAACACATATATTACCCTAATTTCTAGAAACGTCTTGGCAGGATTCCCAAGGTTGAAAAGGTGAGCAGGAGAAATACTGCCTGCATTCTCAAACCACGTAAGTTTGTTAAAAATCACTGTTTATGTACATTCAGTGTCTGATCCCTAGAAACCTTGAGATTCTTTTTGGAACAAAGCTGGTTGCTGAAAGAAACACAGCCACCAAAATTGAGCTTCTCCTTTATTTTTGGGTTTGCGCTCCATGGGAACTTCTGAAGATGAGGATGGATTTTGCAGAGATCAAATCAGATGCTTATCAAATATATTCAATGATCTCCTTAGGTACACTGCATTTTGTGAAACTTCAGTAACTTGTTTTTAGGTTTATCTCTTTATGTCCTTATAATGCTTGAGTGACAAGGATACATCTCCCCTCAAAATCCTCCCTTTCAAGTTGACAATCTTAGTTTTGTGTTTCTTTTAATGAGCAAATATGATCTGATGGTGCCAGCTGGCTCATCACATGGATCTTTATTTGATGAGAATTGAATATTTTTCATAGAACAAGTTTTGGCTCAGTCACATCACCAGTAAAAAAAAGAGTCACTAAAAACTCTTGGACTCTTGGAATAAAAATGTTCTTTGGGAAAGAAATGAAGGTGTATGGGAAAAGGTAAAAAACATTCTCCATGTCTTTCCTTACCTATGTCTTCTGTTTCAGCAAGATGGATATAATTGCTGACATTATTTCTTATAAAACCACGCATAATCCTATCTCTAACTTTTCCAAATCACTGACACAGAATGTACTTCCTTCTCTGCATCCATCCATAGCCTATGTGGTACTCTGGAGACTTGGAGCCCTTTGGCTTTTTTTTTTTTTTTTTTTTTTTTTTTGAGACAGAGTTTCACTCTCGTGGTCCAGGCTGGAGTGCAACGGCGCCATCTCAGCTCACTGCAACCTCTGCCTCCTGGGTTCAAGTGATTGTCCTGCCTTAGCCTCTTGAGTAGCTGGGATTATAGGCACCCGCCACCATGCCCAGCTAATTTGTATTTTTAGTAGAGATGGGGTTTCACCGTGTTGGCCAGGCTGGTCTCGAACTCCTGACCTCAGGTGATCCATCCACCTTGACCTCCCAAAGTGCTGGGATTACAAACCCCAGTGAGCCACCACACCTGGGCCCCTAGGCTCTTAAGGGGCTTGCTTTCCTCCGAACTCATACATACGTGGGGTTTTTTTTTTTTTGACGGAGTCTTGCTCTGTCACCCATGCTGGAGTGCAGTGGCACCATCTTGGCTCACTGCAAACTCCGCCTCCGGGGTTCAAGCAATTCTCCCTGCCTCAGCTTCCCAAGTAGCTGGGATTACAGGCACCACCACCACATCCAGCTAATTTTTGTATTTTTTAGTAGAGATGGGGTTTCACCATGTTGGCCAGGCTGGTCTTGAACTCCTGACCTCAGGGGATCTGCCCACCTCGGCCTCCCAAAGAGCTGGGATTACTTGCGTGAGCCACCGCGCCTGGCCACATATGTGGTTCTTAAGCACAGTATGTATGATTATTTTAAATCATGTATGATTTATTTAATTAATTTATTTATTGAGACTGAGTCTCGCTCTGTCACCCAGGTTGGAGTGCAGCCGTGTGATCTCAGCTCACAGCAACCTCTGCCTTCCGGCTTCAAGTGATTCTCCTGCCTCAGGCTCCCGAATAGCGGGGACTACACGCGCACACCACCATGCCTGGCTAATTTTTTGTATTTTAGTAGAGATGCAGTTGCACCACGTTGCCCAGGCTGGTCTCAAACTCCTGAGCTCAGACAATCCACACGCCTCAGCCTCCCAAAGTGCTAGGATTACAGGCGTGAGCCACCGCGCCCGGCCGTATGATCATCTTATATTGAATAATTTTCCTTGTGCATATGTATTTTCTCAATTACATTGTAAGCTCTTTATGGGTAGAGGCAATATACTGTGCTTCTTTTCATGAACCACAGCACAGAGTACAAGCCGAGCGTTTTGTTGAATGAATGAATAAAAGCCCTATTCATGAGTCTCCTGATCATGGTAATCTGAAGATGAAGTATTACTTTTGCTTTAAAAAAATCTTGTATCACAGAGGGTAATGATATGCCTACTAATTTTATAGCAATTTATGCCTGAATATATCCTCTGTTCCTTTTCCAAAATAGCTAGACCACCATAGACAACGAATAGAAAATGCTACCAACAGAGAAAGACTGCTGCAAGATCTAGACATTTAACATGAAATTCATGTTAAATGAATTCACTTGCATATTTGACCGCCACTGCATGTAGTTTGTGTGCTTCTGAAGTTACTTCTTCCAGAGTTAGTTTCTGACAAATCGGTAGGAGCTCATGGATCCTGTTTTTAATCTCATAGTATCAAGAAAACATCATTTATCCCTTAATTCCTTCATTCTATGAATCACTTCTCCACTCCACTCTCCATGCTTACTGGACAGATATATGCCAGACATTGTTCTAGATATAAAGAATTTTAAGTTGAGTAAGACATTTTCTTTCCATGAAAAATTTTTAGTTTAGGAGGGAAAGCAAAATGTAACTAGATAAATGCAAATAAAGTGTGAACACTATAAACAGGTCTAGTTGGGGGACCCCAAACTATAGCTTCTTGTGGAATGCAGGTACTATTGCTTGCTATTTATAGAAAGTAAACATTGTCAGCATTAGGGCGGGATAGATGGTGCACTGTGTACGATCAAGTATTCGGTAGGGAATACAGAATATATGCATATCAACAATGTTTTCTCTGCTTTCAACCACGCACTCTGTAGCACATACCTGGATGTATTCTGTAAGAGAATTGAAAATCTGCTTGGTGACTGCCAGAGCTTTGGAAAAATTGTGCTGTCCGGATTCATCAATGATGTCCTTCCCTGAATAATACCAGTAGAAATCACTGATTGATTCCTAAAAACAAATGAGTAGAGCTTAGTATTTCCCAGACTTCAGTCAGTGAAGCTAAACTCGGTGTTCGGGAAGGGCACATGAGAATCCTGCATCTCTATGACCTCTCTGCTCTGAGAGGAGCCAGAGACCTTGTAAAGAAGTGCAGAGATACTTGACCTCTAGAATCTTTCAAGCACAAATATCCCTCCAAAGCAAAGAACAGATAGGAGTGAGGACTGCCTTCAGCTGGAACTGGGAGACTATGAAATAGGATAATTTATTCAACATGAAATATGTGAAGATAATGGTAATTATCCAAATAATCATAATAACAGCAACAACGTAACAGCTAACATTGTAAGTGCCATTGTTCTGAGTACATTACATATACGGGCATACATCAGAGATTCAGAGATAATCCGAGTTTGATTACAGATAAGCTACAGTAAAGTGAATATTACAATAAAGTGAGTTGTACAAAATGTTGATTTCTCAGTGCACATGAAAGTTCTGTTTACAATATGCTGTAGTCTGTTAAGTGTGCAACAGCATTATGTCTTTCAAACACAATGTACAAGCCATCATTAAAAAATACTTATGGCTAAAAAGTGCTAACGATCATCTGAGCTCTCAGCAAGTTGTAAGTTCCACCATCTTTTTGCTGGTGAACGACCTTGCCTTGATGTTGATGGCCACTGACTACTGAACAGGGTGGTGGCTGCTGAAGGTTGAGGTGGCTGTGGCAATTTCTTAAAATAAGACAATGCTAACTGCATCAATTGACTTCCTTTCATGAAAGATTTCTCTGTAGCATGTACTGTTTGATAGCATTTTACCCACAGAACTTCTTTCAAAATTGGAGCCATCAGGCCGGGCGCAGTGGCTCAAGCCTGTAATCCCTGCACTTTCGGAGGCCAAGATGGGCGGATCACGAGGTCAGGAGATCGAGACCAGCCTGGCTAACACTGTGAAACCCCGTCTCTACTAAAAAATACAAAAAACTAGCCGGGTGAGGTGCCTGTAGTCCCAGCTACTCGGGAGGCTGAGGCAGGAGAATGGCGTAAACCCGGGAGGCGGAGCTTGCAGTGAGCTGAGATCCGGCCACTGCACTCCAGCCTGGGCGACAGAGAGAGACTCCGTCTCAAAAAAAAAAAAAAAAAAACAAACAAAAACTGGAGCCAATCTTCTCAAACCCTGCCACTCCTTTATGAACTAAGTTTATGTAATATTTTAAATCCCTTTTGGCATTTCAACAAAGTTTAGAGTGTTTTCACCAGCAAGATTCCATCTCAAGAAACCACTTTCTTTGCTCATCCATGAGAGGCAACTCTTCATTTGTCAAAGTTTGATCATGAGATTGCAGCAATTCAGGTTTATGTTCTTCAGGCTCCACTACTAATCCTAGTTCTCTTGCTATTTCCAACACATCTGCAGTTATTTCCTCCACTGAAGTCTTGAACCCCTCCAAATCATCCACAAGGGTTGCAATCAACTTCCTCAACTCCTGTTAATGTTGATATTTTGACCTTCTCCCACGAATCACAATTTTTTTCTTTTTCTTTTTTTTGAGATGCAGTCTCGCTCTGTCGCCCAGGCTGGAGTGCAGTGGTACGATCCTGGCTCACTGCAAGCTCTACCTCCCGGGTTCACACCATTCTCCTGCCTCAGCCTCCTGAGTAGCTGGGACTACAGGCACCTGCCACCATGCCTGACTAATTTTTTTTTTTTTTTTTTTTGTATTTTTAGTAGAGACGGGGTTTCACCATGTTATTCAGGATGGTCTTGATCTCCTGACCTTGTGATCCGCCCGCCTCGGCCTCTCTAAGTGCTAGGATTACAGACGTGAGCTACTGCACCCGGCCCACAGTGTTTTTTAATGACACCTGCAATGTTGAATCTTTTCCAGGTTTTCAACTTACCTTGCCCAGATCCATCAGAGGAATCACTATCTATAGCAGCTGTAGCCTTACAAAATGCATTTCGTAAAAAATAAGACTTGCAAGTCAAAATTACTCCTTGATCCATGGGCTGCAGAATAAATGTTGTATTAGCAGGCATGAAAACAGGATTCATTTCCTTGTATATCTCCATCAGAGCTCTTGGAACCAGGCGCACGGTCAATGAACGGTAATATTTTGAAAGGAATCTTTTTTTTCCTGAGCAGTGCGTATCAAGAGTGGGCTTAAAATAGTAAACCATGCTATAAACGATGACAATCCAAGCTTTGTTTTTCCATACATAGAGCATGGGCAGAGTAGATTTACCATAACTCTTAAGGGCCCTAGGATTTTTGGAATGGTAAACGAGCAGTGGCTTCAACTTAAAGCTACCAGCTGGACTGCCCCTGATAAGAAAGTCAGCCTGTCCTTTGAAGCTCTGAGGCGAGGTATTGGCTTGTCCTCTCTAACTATGAAAGTCCTAGATGGTATCCCTCTTCCAGGAGAAGGCTGTTTCATGTATGCAGGAAATCTGTTGTTTAGTGTGACCACCTTCATCAATTATCCTAGCTAGATTTTCTGGATAACTTCCTGCAGCTTCTACTTCTGCACTTGCTGCTTTACCTTACACTTTTGTTATGGAGATGACTTCTTTCCCTAAACCTCATGAACCAAACTCTGCTAGCTTTAAACTGTTCTTAGGCGGCTTCCTCACCTCTCTCAGCCTTCACAGAATTGAAGAGAGTTAGAGCCCCGCTCTAGATTAGATTTTGGCCTACGAGAATGTTGTGGCTGGTTTGACCTTCTATCCAGACCACTCGCACTGTCCCCATTTCAGTAATAAGGGTGTTTTGCTATCTTATCATTCATGTGTTCACTGAAGCAGCCCTCACTTTTAATGTCCTTTAATAACTTTTTCTTTGCATAGGTTGGCTGCTTAGTGCAGGGGGCCTAGCTTTTGGCCTGTCTTAGCTTTCAACATGCCTTCCTTCCTAAGCTTAATCATTTCTAGCTTTTGATTTAAAGTGAGAGACATGTGACTCATCCTTTCACTTGAACACTTACAGGCCATTGTAGGGTCATTAACTGACCTAACTTCAACGCTGTTATGTCTCAGGGAATAGGCAGGCCCGAGGAGGAGGAGGAACAGTTGGTGGAGTGGTCAGAACACACGTAGCATTGATTAAGTGTGCTGTCTTACATGGGCATATTTCATGGCACCCCAAAACGATTACGATAGTAACATCGAAGATCACTGATCACCTTACAAGTGTAATAGTGAAAAGTCTGAAATATTGTGAGAATCATCAAAATGTGACAGAGACACCAAGTCAGTACATGCTGTTGGTAAAACGGCACAGATAGACTTGCTTGATGCAGGGTTACCACAAACTTTCGATTTGTAAAACACACAGCATCTGTGAAGCACAAGCAAATCAACTGCAATAAAATGAGGTATACTTGTATTCAACCTCTCAATCTTTACTACCACCCTATGGCATAGGTCCTACCCCTTTTACTGATGAAAAAACTGGAACACAGGCACGTTAAATAGATTGCTCTAGGTTACAAACCAGTAAGTGGCAGAACCGGGATGAGGAATCAGCAAAGAGGAAAAAAAAATCTCTTTTTGTTAATATGTTTGTATAGATTTTCTCAACATAATTTGGACTCCCTTGAAACAAACCATCTGACTTCTCAACACAAATTTGTAAACTCATCCTATTCCTATCATCTTGTGTAAGTCTTTTTTTCTAGTGAAATCTGTTCTCATTCACAGGTTATTTCAGAGCTTTTGGTTGTCTTATAGCTCTTGATTGTTTTGTAGCACCACAGATCGGTTTTCACTGGCAAAACTAAAGTAAACCAGCATTTTATAACAGATGATTTGGTGTTTAACCACGTCTCCCACTTCTGTCTTCAAATGTACTGTTTGGACGCTGGACTTCCCATGCATCTGTGGATATACATTACAACGCCTTCCTTATGGGGGTCTGACTGTATCCTGGGCTGTCCCTGACCCTGTCTAACCGTGTTTATCTTTTGGAAGCAAAGGTGAGAGGTCCCATTGTCCAAGGCCCTCCCACTCACCTGCAGGCGCAGGAGGTAGTCCACAGTGCTGATGATGACGTTCACGGTGGTGGTGTTACCCATCTGAGTCCGCAGGAAGTTCTGAAAGTCTGAGAGCACCAGTGCTGGGTCAGAGCTTGTCCCTGCCCGCCAGCTGAGCTCAGATAAGACATTCTATGTGAAAAGGCTTACAAGAATACCATGTTTAGATCATGGCAGATCCTGCAGGGCAGAGCTCTGCTCTGAGCACCCCCCAACCTGCCGACACCAGAAACTGGACTTAATGAGCCCCAACGGGCTAGATGGAAAGGGCTGGGTATTTAGATTTCTCATCCAAAGATTCTGGAAGCAGCTTAGCCTTGGTGGCACTAAGTATCACTAGCCATGATATTTACATAGTTTCTTATTGAGGAATGCATTAACTGATGTCCTCGAGTTAACAACTAGTTGCATCAAATGGGGGCCTACTGAATGGAATTTTAGTTTTGTCCCTGAGTGCTGTGTTTCCTTGGCAGATCAATCTGTTCCACTCACCACTGTTATGTCCCTCACAAAGTAACTGTAGGAATCTAAAGAGATCACGCGTGAACTCGTCATTCTGGAGTACTTTTTCACCTTGAAAACATAAAATGTTGATGAGCATCGGTTTGGCTTCTCAACAGAGAATACTTTCTAATGCAAGTGACTACACAGATGATGAAGGAGTTGTGTCAGAATGGTTTGGAAAAGCAACTCTGGATGAATGGTGAAGAGCCCGATTAAACTGAGCTGAGGCTGCAGAGCACAATGCCCAACAAATGCATTTGTAATGAAGACAACTGGGTAAGGACAGTAAATGGCTCACGGCCCATAACCCATGCTTTACAGATGGAAGACACTTCTTTAATTAAGCACCAAACTGCTGAGTTCAACTCAACATGCAACCACCAAGCCTAAAATGTTTCTGAGGCAATTAAAATGAGATCTCCTAGGATTCACACACATGGTAGGAACTCAGGCCAGAAACTGAAACTTACCACGTTCACGAACAATGACTGGTAATGAGAGAAAAATTGAAGAATACAAAGTA
Organism: Piliocolobus tephrosceles; assembly: GCF_002776525.5. Classification (NCBI taxonomy): domain Eukaryota; kingdom Metazoa; phylum Chordata; class Mammalia; order Primates; family Cercopithecidae; genus Piliocolobus; species Piliocolobus tephrosceles. Next base: position 154,476,501 of record NC_045439.1, read on the forward strand.
AGAAAACTGTAAACATCATGATAAACTGTCTTTAGTTAAAACTGGCTATGTGAACACATCTATCCTAGATGATAGCTTTATTAAAGCTACTGATGGAAACATTTTGCTGAAACAGAGCAAGTCCTTGCATATTAAGCAAAGACATGAGCTCTGACCAGAAATAGGTAATTACGATTTTAAATGGCTGGGTGCGGTGGCTCACGCCTGTAATTCCAGCAGTATGGGAGGCCAAGGCGAGACGGATCACTTGAGGTCAGGAGTTCAAGACCAGCCTGGCCGACATGATGAAATGCCACCTCTACTAAAAATACAAAACATTAGCTGGGTATGGTGGTGGACGCCTGTAATCCCAGCTCCTTGGGAGGATGAGGCAGGAGAATTGCTTGAACCCAGGAGACAGGTTGCAGTGAGTTGACATCGCGCCACTGCACTCCAGCCTGAGCAACAAGAGAGAAACTCTGCCTGCAAAAAACAAACAAACCAAATTTTAATCAGGAAGAGAACGGCCTTCACATTTACTAGTTACTTACGTGTTCCTTCTTCAGTCACCATCCCCAGGCCTTCAGCTTTATTCTGCCTCTCAAATGCATTCAAATCAAGGACACTTTTAATAGAAAGAAACAAGGTTCAGGGCTATGCACACTGGGAAAGCAGATTTCTAATGTTAGTGTATCTATTGACTAAGAATATCCTGCCCCTGTGCTATCATAAATAAACTAACACATTCCAGGGTGGTTGAAAGTCTAATGATTCCTTGGTTTTGTGCCGAGCAGCATTGTCTTAGGTGCCTGTAGCTCACAGACTTTGTTACATACAGGTAGAGGGGTCACGAACACTTATGGTGACTCTCATTGTCTGTCCGGTTTGAGTCTTTTCTTATGAAGGTTTAGAAAGGTTTTCCAAATCAAGAAGGAATCATTTGTTTTGAAGATTTCTCGAGGGAAAGTTTACTCTAAACTGCGCTGATCAATGTTTGCCTCCCACCTTTACCTACTTTCTCTGAGAATCACATGAAATTGTGCTTTCCAGAGCTCAGGACAAGCTACAAACTTCCAGATTTCAAAGGGCTACACCCTTTTATGATTCTGCAACATGCAAAAGCCTATAGAAGCTGAGGTTCCGCTTTCCATAGGCAACGGTGTCTCCAGGTGTTCCCGAACTTATGACAAGTTGGCCTTCATTTTTGTCCCTCCTCCCCACAACCTTCCCAGTCACAACCACTGCCAAATTTTACTTAGCCAGGAAACCTTAGTGCAACCACAAAGCTTGGTGATGAATCCACTATATGATCATGTTATTTCTAAGTGGGGCTCATTGCATTTTACTAACAGAGTCTAACTTATTCCTCAATCTGAAAGGTTTCATAGAACATAGAATATAGCTCTTAGGAAAGTTTCTGGCTAAGTTCATTAAGACTCTGCAAAACTTAGCTTTCCTTCTACCACTGGGCAAAGCCATGGAGAAAAATCTGGCATTCCTGTTTTCTTTTTAAGGAGTCATTGTTTTGTGATTTAGGTAAATTCCATTTACCTAATTTCATCACTTAGGTAAAAATGATTTAGGTAAACAGTGATATCTCTATTGCCATTTTTGTTTGTTTTTTTCCCCAGATTCTGCTGGCAAAAGGGCCTGCTCATCAACACAAAACTATCCTTCTACTGTGGTTTAGCTGCCAGGGGAGGAAAACATAGGAGAGGCCATTTGGACACAGTTGCTCTGAAGCAGCAGTTTTGAATGTGAATCTGTGCAACACACATTTCTGATCCTTACTCCATTCCTAAATACCCATTTTGAATGTAACCCAGCACTAAGACATCTTAAAACTTCTGTTAGGACTCAGTTGGCATCTAAGCGTATATCACCTGTCTCTCCAAACTGTCATTATACATGAGTTTAGAAATATTAAGGATTACAGGATACTGAGAGAACTCTTAGAAAGTAAATGGATAATTTTATAAGCAATATGAAGTTGAGCTGCCTTGATTTTTGCCATCTCTGAGTTCATACGTACTATTTTAGCCTCAGAGAGTCAGGCCTGGAAATATTCTGTTTTGTTTTCCTGAGAGAGATAACAAATGAATAAACTGGTTGGTTTGGGTGGGGAAGAAGCCCCATAGAGCTGAGAATAAAGAATTATCTTGCAGCTCAGATACACTCCCTACTGCCCGGGTTACGATATTTTACCCAGTGAAATATGGTTAGCAAAAGCATATAGTCCACCAAAAGAAAGGAGGTCCATCCTCCAAATTTTTAGATGGAAAGCATAACTGGAGGTAAATGAGCTAGGTAATTAAAAGTTTAATTTCTTTTACAATTACTTGCAGACTATCCAAATACATATGAATCTTAGACAACAGGCTGACACTTTTCTTAGATTCTGGCTCATCTCTGAATTGAGCAAGTATCATGACCTATGACTCTTGGTTATATATTATTTACATGTCAGAGCCGTTCAGCCATGAGGGGTGGCTTAAACAGCTTAATCATATGAACGGAAAGTTCAAAGCCTTATTTTTTAGGCTATGTCAAAATGGTCCCGTGCCAGGATGTACCCCTGTCAAAATGGATATGTCAAAATACATACCACCCTAACACACGTTCGAGCTCAAAGAACTGTTAAGGATAAGATGAACAAAGTACCTAGTGGCTTTAATAAAACATAGCCTTGAGTCATGATCAGGAATCCCCCCCTTTTCCATTCTCTTCTGGTTTGACTTTTATGGGCATACATGTTCGAGGAGAAACTCAATGTGCACACTGAGTCTCCTGGGAGAGCAACATAAAAATGGAGGTAAGGCAAGGAGATTAAACACAACGTCAGTGAGGCAGTGTGGGTACGTGGCTAATGGCAATCCCATTTTCCCCTCTGAATGCTAGTTGAATTGTAATCCTGAAGACTGGAGGAACAACACCTACTCTCTCAGCTTTCTAAAGTCGGTGGCTCCTCTCTCAAGAATTCTATGGTAGGCCAGTATATTTTGTGCTCCCCTTCCCCTGCCACCTATCCTCAGAGGGAAGAATTTTTTAAATGCTATGGTAGTTTTCCCGCATTTACCTGCAAGACTGCATAAGACCAGAAAGGCTTTGAAAGAATCCAGCATCCTTTTTCTCCTTTAGGTAATCCAGCATTTTCTGCAAGGGAGACACGTTGTAAAGGGAAAAGTCATGAAAACTACGCCACAGAACTGACCCTCCTAATCCTGATGGAGAAATCTCCAGCCACACTGAGTTGGACCCTCTACATAGGGAATCAGAGTCCCTTGGGGTAGAACATGTTTATTTTATAAAGGCCCACTGGCATTTCTTCTAGGGAAGAAAAGACATTCAGAGACTTACGGTTTGAGGTCCCTTCTATTTGGGAGCCAGCACCAAGGCCATGATACAGTAACATATCATGAAGCTGAGTTATAATCTGAATAGCTCATGCCCTGAATTTGGCACACAGGAGCAAGGAGCTTAGCCAGTGAGGAGCCTAGCTGGAAAGCTCAGTATTTCTTTCACAATGAGGCCTTGTTTCCTGTGTTCTCTCTTACTGGAAGGTAGGAACTTTGTCTGACATAATAAAAATTTTGTTTTTTAAAAAATAAATAAACAAAAGGCCCTGTAAGAAAGTCAACTGACAGCTAGTGGTAGGTGGTAGAAACAGAAAGTGAAGGATAACTTAGAAAATGACAGTTTTTAATGAAAAACTGGAGAAATTGTGGGGGGATGAGTTAAAGACTGGGAAAAGCTATATGCAACAATGGTAGTTGTGAATGTGAAGACTCTCACAGGCCTTGGGATATAACCCTCATGAATGCCAAGGGTCTGTTTGGCGGTGGGGGGGGATAGCATTAGGAGATATACCTAATGTAAATGACGAGTTAATGGGTGCAGCACACCAACATGGTACATGTATATATAGGTAACAAACCTGCACGTTGTGCACATGTACCCTAGAACTTAAACAATAAAAAAAAAAAAAAAAAAAGAAAGAAAGAAAATGGCACTCAGAATTTAAGTCAAGGTAAAAAAAAAAAAGAAATTTCACTTCCTTGTACACACAGATGCCCTTAACCAGAACCCGGAGGGCCTGAGAAACACCAGTGCGTTCCTGTCTTCTGTAGCCTGTTCCAATTCAGATTGTTGAAGGAATACCATGTGTCAGGTACTTGGTTGTATGTGTCTATGTGTTGATGCTCACTACAGTGTAGGTTGCACGATGGCAGGAGTTTTTATTTGTATTACTCACTACTACACCCTCAGCCTTTGCAGCAGAGCCTGGCACGGTCATCAGCCAGTAAAGAGTTGCTTAATGAATGAATGAAAGAATGAATAACAGGTTTTTTTTTTTTTTTTTTTTTTTTTGAGACAGAGTCTCGCTCTGTCACCCAGGCTGGAGTGCGGTGGCCGAATCTCAGCTCACCGCAAGCTCCGCCTCCCGGGTTTACGCCATTCTCCTGCCTCAGCCTCCCGAGTAGCTGAGACTACAAGCGCCCGCCACCTCGCCTGGCTAGTTTTTTATATTTTTTAGTAGAGACGGGGTTTCACCGTGTTAGCCAGGATGGTCTCGATCTCCTGACCTCGTGATCCACCCGTCTCTGCCTCCCAAAGTGCTGGGATTACAGGCTTGAGCCACCGCGCCCGGCCGAATAACAGGTTTATGAGTTTATCAACTCCACTTAACTGCTGAGGCTCCTTACTCATAGTAAAGGCAGCTAATAAGTGAAAATAAAGGGCTAAAGTAAAAACCTAACTCTCAGGACATTTTTCTAGAGAATATTTATACAGAAAGCTATCTACTGATGAAAAACTAAATGTTTTTTATATTTCATCCTGGGTAAAACCTCTTTATTAAAGACACATTTGCCCGTAGACTCCCAGCCCTGGTTGTGTTCCCAGCTACTCTGATATAACTGGCCACTAAGGACAAATGCCAGCTAAGCGATTCTGGGTGTACCCCTAGTCAACTCCTCTTCCCTGAAGCATGACAGGTGTCCAATGGGAATACCCCGGGAGTCTGCCCAGACGCCGCAAGTTCCCATTACCTGTTGCACACCAGCATTGCCTCCGTTCAGAATGGCGATCCCCAGCTTCAGAGTCTCAACCACCATGGGGCTCATCTCACCTGCCATGGTGAAGATTCGATTGAATCACTAAGGAAACAGATGGTCAATCATGCCTACCGGGCCTTAGCAGGGCTCTTGAATAATGGCTTTACGTCACAGCATGATATCTTTGTGGAAGTTACATGGGTCCATCCAGAAACTAGGGAAATCACCTTTGCTGGCGCTTATCATCTGAAGGACCATCTCCGCGGCACCACGCTCATGCAGCCGAGCTTGCTGATAGAGGGTTTTCTGCTTCTCCATCTCTTTCTCCTGGGGGCAAAAAAATCACCAGGAAAGACTGGTTTCTACCCACCACCAGGGAGTTCACCCATAGTGAGGTGAGAGAGAATTTTCCAGTGACCTAAGGAAGGCAACACACATCCACTTGGATAAAGCAGACCTCTGAAGTTCATTTCCAGACACCACCCAGCTTTCTAAAACTGTCTACCCATCACTCTTATTTTGATGATATATTTTCCATTTTTTGTACTGATAGAAAACGCAGTTCATTCCTTTTGGATACCATAATTGTGGGAAGCAACTCGACATTAAAATGTGTTTGCTTTCAATGTTCTGTTACATAGGGAAACCTCCTGAGGGGTCAACTTGAGTATTTCTGGCTGAATGTAGGAAATGCTCACTTATCTGGAATGCTCAGACCACAGCTAACACCTTTTTTTTTTTGGAGATGGAGTCTCATTCTGTCTCCCAGGCTGGAGTGCAGTGGTGTGATCTCAGCTCACTGCCAACTCCGCCTCCTGGGTTCAAACGATTCTCCTACCTTAGCCTCCCCAGTAGCTGGGATTACAGTCGTGCGCCACCACACCCAGCTAATTTTGTATTTTTAGTAGAGATGGGGTTTCGCCATGTTGGCCAGGCCATTTTTTGAGACAGAGTTTTGCTCTTGTCCCTCAGGCTGGAGTGCCAGGCTGGTCTCGAACTCTTGACATCAGGTGATCCACCCGCCTTGGCCTCCCAAAGTGGTAGGACTGCAGGCGTGAGGGGCCGCACACTTTCTACCAGACATGGGTTATGTGAATGTCAAAGCTTTCCAGACTGTAATTATAGTCATTTACTTCTGCTGTGTTTTGTCATGTACTTTGTCTACGAAAGAGTACAAGTAACCTAATATAGTTTAATCTTGAGAATTTCAGGGTCCTGTACTGCCTCAAAATAAAAATCACTATCAATCTGCATTTATAGAATAATAGTGCGAAAACCATTCAAGTATCTCCATTCCTCTGATTTTTTAATCTTATTTTATTTATTTATTTATTTTTTTTTGAGAGACTGGATGTTACCCTGTCACCCAGCCTGGAGTGCAGTGGTGCAATCAGAACTCACTGCAGCCTCAAATACTTGGGCTCAAGCTATCCTTCTACCTCAGCCTCCTGAGCAGCTGGGACTATAGGAGCACACTACCATACCCAGCTAATTTTTAAATTTTTGTATAGATGAGGTAGGTCTCCCTGTGTTGCCCAGGCTGGTCTTGAACTTCTAAGTGCAAGTGATCTTCCCTCCCCCGGCCTCCCAAAGTGCTGGGATTACAGGTGTGAGCCACCACGCTTGACTTGATTTTCATTTTTCTGATTTTTTTTCATTTCAGATGTTTCAGTTTGTCCTTCTATGGCCCCTGTTACTACAGTCATTGAGTAAAATTTCCCACAAGAACAAAGCTAGTGGTTTGTTGATTGGCACACTACCTGCTACCTTTTCATGGGCAGACAGACAAGACAACCACAGCTAATGGGTGTGCTTTATTAAGGCAGATCTGCCAACTCACACACTCCTGGTGGGCGAGCCACTTATGCTAATGCCAGCCCCCACCTCTGAAGGCCTGGCCTGCTGGCCTTGGAGGGTGGCTCTGTTTTTAACCTGTTTTTAAGTAATGAGAACTTACTTCGAATGTTTTTTCCTTGTCTTCATCTTCTTCTTCGTCCTCACCACTTTGACAACTCTGGATTTCAGGGAGCAGGGAAGGGAGAAGACAGACAACCAAATTAAAGGTGAATCTAATAAACACAACTCTGCAAGGGCAGGGGACAGGATGTAATTCACAGGCACCTCAGGACCTCAGCCCTGTGTAAAACCAGGAACATTTTGGCCACTGCTGGGCAACATTTCTACTGTAAATGCCATCTTTGCAGTTACCGTAGAGTTCATAAATGAGAAATGAGAACACAGAGCTCACATCATCAATGGCGACCTAGCTGGTTTAACCACAGACTTGAACCCTCTTCCCTTAGTAAAGTTCTGGTGTAAACGGGGGACAGGAAGTCAGGGAGCTGCCACTTCCTAGATACAGCCCCAAGGGCATGGCAATAAGATTGGAGACACATCATCTAGGATGTGAATCCTCAAGTGCCTCTTCCCACTGGGGCCCTGTGGTACAGCTAGATCAACAAATAGGTGCTCCTATACCCCAACACATTCTTTCTGCCTGACGTGAAAGTTTTCCTTATTCACTCAGCATTCCAGAGGTCACCATCTTTCTAGGTGACATAGAACATCTCTGGTCACACTGCCTCTTCCAGGACACTGGGAGCTCTCTCTAGTTTCTAACCTTCACCTGTGGATGTGTTTGAACTATCTGATGTATCCTGAACATTGGGTGAAAACACAAGGGTTGCCTGTATGCCTAAGCCCCATCTAGCTGGCTTTGGAAATGTCAGTGTGAACCTATCCATCAGCACCCATTGTTTCTGCAAAGCTTCAAGGTTTCCTTAGGAAGATGGTGAAGTGGTTTACTATTATCATCTCTATGGCACATGAATTGTGCAATGCCTGAAACCTACGTCATGACAAAGTCCCAAGTCTGCTATGCAACACGACAGTTTTCATGCATCTAAAGAAGTCTAAGGGAAGATAGAAAGACAGAGATAATGGGCAGAAAACCTGGGTGTACCTTAGCCATCATGCTGGAATAGGAGGTGTACAAAGGGTCGTCTTCCAATTTGCTGGAAAGAATGGAGGAAATATTTAGCAGGCTACCTTTTTTTTTTTGAGACATAGTTTTGCTCTTGTCCCCCAGGCTGGAGTGCAATGGTGCGATCTCGGCTCACTGCAACCTCCACCTCCTGGATTCAAGCGATTCTCCTGCCTCAACCTTCCCAGTAGCTGGGATGACAGGTACCCGCCACCACACCCAGCTAATTTTTTTGTATTTTTAGTAGAAACAGGGTTTCACCATACTGGCCAGGCTGGTCTCAAACTCTTGCTTCAAGTGATCCACCCGCCTTGGCCTCCCAAAGTGCTGGAATTACAGGCATGAGCCACCGTGCCCGGCCGTAGCAGCCTACTCTTTGGATCCCACAAGAAAGACTAAGAGTCATTTAAATCTCAAATTATAAGTACTAGTGAATTAATCAGAAAATCCCTTCCCCCACTCTGATTCTTAGAAAGCACTCTGAAAATGTGAACCAGCATTGGCTTAACATGGAATTCAGAGATTAACTGACTCATGGAAACAGTTTTAGGCTGTTTAATCTTCAGCTCCGTGTCTGACATCATAAAGAGCAGGCTGTGGCTTCATGTAGTTTCCCTAGACACATCTTTTTTTCTGGAGACGGAGTTTCGCTCTTGTTGCCCAGGCTGGAATGCAATGGCGCAATCTTCGCTCACTGCAGCCTCTGACTCCCGGGTTCAAGCGACTGTCCTGCCTCAGCCTCCTGAGTAGCTGGGATTACAGGCGTGCACCACCATGCCTGGCTAATTTTGTAGTTTCAGTAGAGACAGTGTTTCACCATGTTGGTCAGGCTGGCCTGGAGCTCCTGACCTCAGACGGTCCACCCGCCTTGGCCTCTTAAAGTGCTGGGATTATAGGCGTGAGCCACCGCGCCCGGCTCCCTAGACATATCTTGATGGCCACATGTAAGGCAGCAAGGAGGGCTGCTTAAATCTGGCTTCCCTTTTCCACCCACTGCCGTCTGAGAGAGGAAGGTTAGGAGTGGACACAAGTATCCCTGGTGCCTGGGAGAAGCAGGTGATCTGGTGGTTCTGACCTCCTCTCCGTGAGAGCGCTGCGGCTAAAATAGAGAATGATCTGATGTAGTGGGTCAGGTTGTTTTTCTGTCTCTTCCTCCTCCTCCTCTTCCACCTTTGGAGATTTCTACACAAACCAACACAGATAGGTCTTAGGCATGAATTTAATCTCGTGCCACGTGACTGCATGCGAACAAAGAGAAGGTAAAGCGCAAGGCATAGAGTGCATCAGACTAAAGCACAAAACAAAACCACTAGGTCATCTATGTATTTCAGGATAGAAGCCCTAAAGGTGCGAGGTTTGAGATATATGTGTATATATGTGTATCTATTTTTTATGTTTACAGCCAATCAAAGAAACATTCCAATTTCAGGTTAAAACAAAATAAAAAGCAAAAGGCTGCCCATAAAGGGAATAGCTACAGATCCCAATCAGCTGACCTCTCATGCAAGCTCTGGGCACCTGAGTTCAGGAGGAAAACCCCACAGAATCACCTGAGAGACTGGCTCTCTCAGGCCAACAGCTGACATTTCTTTTGAAGAGCTGGGCTCGACATGGAGGTGGGGCAAGAGTTACCAAGCAGTGGGGCCATTTTGGGTCTAATACTAGTCTAGATTCAACCCAGCAAAACATTTCTCTTTCCTAACCTAACTCTTGATTCTAAAATTCTTGTTGCTCCTGAGAGCTGCCATCCTGGAGCTGCAGGCCTTGCCCTTCTCCCTTTATCAGGTCTTTTCTTTATCGCCTTTCACGGAAAGAGAAACAGCAGCTAATGTCAGAGGTAAAAGTGAATTTTCTAGCAGTGGCAGAGCCAGCAGGGTGGACCGTATTTGGTAAATTGGTGAGAACTACATGGGTTGTGTGAATGGTTCAGAGGAAGCAGAGGGCTGAAATGACGCTCATTTTCACCTTCACACTCATCAAGAAACTGAGAAAAACAACGGAGTGTCTTTCTCACCAACAGGAATATATGAGAAGAATGAAAGACATGAAGACAAAGGGAAGGAAAACAATAGGAAAGGCTTTAAAAAAGAAGGAAAGAAACAGAGGGTGAAGGGAAGATAAAAAGACACTCAGAAAAGAGTGACTATCAGAAACACAGGACAAGATGAATGGAGAGAGTGAGTGATAAGAGAAAAAGGTTTGTGGGAGAAGGAGAAGAAGAACCACAGGCTGGCCAGAGAGGACGAGGGCTTATTTTCTCTCCGAACCAGAGTGAGGCTCTGTGGCACCTCTGCAGTGAGTCTTCCTCTCGTGTGTCATTTTAAGTGACTTTAGAGCATGAAGTCTGTTAGAGACAAGGCATGCCAAATTTTCTGAAAGACCAAATATAGAAATGTAAGATGCAGGAAGGGTATTTAGATGCACCTTCCCCAAAGCAGAACTACTGAGTAGGAATGTGGGGCTATGGCTGGGGTGGCCTCCTGCAACCAATGGTGCTCAAAACTTCACTTAGCATGAACCCCCCATGACATGGCTGCGCATTTCAAGAAATATTAGTTGTTAACAGCGACGGTGAGGATGATGATGATGGTATTAGCACCTCCAAGGGAATATTCATCCTCTGGCTCCTACGACCATTAGCAGGGCCTCCCCTGAGCATTTACACAGTTAGTGCTTTTCAAATGTATACACACGATTCCTTGTGAATGTTTAACTGTTACAACCACACCCATGAATTCAGAAATCAAATTCAACCACACCCATATCTGCTCCCAGGGGAGTCAGTACTTACAGCCAAATCCTGTACTAGTTTCTCTTCAAAGGAATACTCCTCTGTTTCTATCCAAAATCTCTGATAGCCATGGAGGAAGAGGTTAATAGAGCGGTGCCTGAGCGGAAGGGGTGAGAGGGAGGTCAAGAGCGATCCATGGAACTTGTCCTTTTAGTTTGGGCAGTTAATGGTTAGTAAGCAGGACAGACTTTTGTACAATTCTTATCTTCTGATTGGTCAGGGTAGCCAGTAGCATACCACAGAACTCACTTCAAAGAAACCAGAACCCTCTACCATGACAAGTCTTGAATATTAGAGCATCTTCTGAAAATGACAGTGGTTAGCAAGACGTGGCAGTTATCGGTAATCCTACTCTGTTCTCATAGGGTCTTTTTTTTTTTTTTTTTTTTTT